>NW_027414896.1:0-116466 GCF_964106895.1 Numenius arquata
CGTAGGGTTCCTTCCATAGGAGCTGGCAGTGTTCCGTAGGGTCCTCTAGGGTTGAGTAAGTGCCCGCAGGAGTCTGTAGGAATCCGTGGGATTCTGTAAGGTTCTGGAGGGTTCTGCAGGGTTCCGTAGGGGCCCGTAGAGTTCCGTAGTGGCTGGTAAAGTTCCCTAGGGCCCTGTACCGTTCCGTAACTGCCTGCAAGGGTCTTTAGGCTTCCGTAGGGGCTGGTAGGGTTCCATAAAGTTCCGTGGGTTCCTGCAGAGTTCTGCAAGTGCCCGCAAGGGCCTGTAGGGGCCCACAGTGTTTCTGCCAGGTTCCGTAGAGTTCCGTAGGGACCATATTTTTCTGTAGTGGCTGGTAGTATTCTGTAGGGGTCTGTAGGGTTCCGTAGGCGCCTGCAGTGTTCTGTAGGAGCCCATAGGGTTTTAGTGAGGTTCCGTTGTGTTGCTAAGGGTCTTGTAGAGTGCTGTCGGGTCCTGGAGTATTCTGTAGGGTTCCAGAGGGGCTGGTAGGGTTCCGTCGAAATCTGAAGGGTTCCCTAGGGGCCCGTAGAGTCCCGTAGATTTCCGTAGGGGCCTGTAGGTTTGTGTAAGTGCCCGCAGGGGTTGGTAGGAGCTTGTAGGGTGCCATATGTTTCCGGAGGGTTGTGTAGGGTTCCGTAGGGGCCTGTGGTGTTCCCTAGGGGCCTGTAGAGTCTCGTACAGTTCCGTAGGGTCCTGTAGGTTTCCATAAGCACCCGCAGAGGTCTGAAGGGGCCCATACTGTTCCGTAAGGATCCATAGGATTCCGTAGAGCTTCGTAGGTTCCCTAGAGGCCTCTGGAGTACCGCAGGAGCCAGTAGTGTTCTGTAGGGGCCCGTAGGGTTCCTTCCATAGGAGCTGGCAGTGTTCCGTAGGGTCCTCTAGGGTTGAGTAAGTGCCCGCAGGAGTCTGTAGGAATCCGTGGGATTCTGTAAGGTTCTGGAGGGTTCTGCAGGGTTCCGTAGGGGCCCGTAGAGTTCCGTAGTGGCTGGTAAAGTTCCCTAGGGCCCTGTACCGTTCCGTAACTGCCTGCAAGGGTCTTTAGGCTTCCGTAGGGGCTGGTAGGGTTCCATAAAGTTCCGTGGGTTCCTGCAGAGTTCTGCAAGTGCCCGCAAGGGCCTGTAGGGGCGCACAGTGTTTCTGCCAGGTTCCGTAGAGTTCCGTAGGGACCATATTTTTCTGTAGTGGCTGGTAGTATTCTGTAGGGGTCTGTAGGGTTCCGTAGGCGCCTGCAGTGTTCTGTAGGAGCCCATAGGGTTTTAGTGAGGTTCCGTTGTGTTGCTAAGGGTCTTGTAGAGTGCTGTCGGGTCCTGGAGTATTCTGTAGGGTTCCAGAGGGCCTCGTAGGGTTCCATCGAAATCTATAGGGTTCCCTAGGGGCCCATAGAGTCCCGTAGATTTCCGTAGGGACCTGTAGGGTTGTGTAAGTGCCCGCAGAAGTCTGTAGGAGTCTGTGGGATTCTGTAAGGTTCCGGAGGGTTCTGCAGGGTTCCGTAGGGACCCGTAGTGTTCCGTAGTGGCTGGTAAAGTTCCGTAGGGCCCTGTGGGGTTCTGTATGGACCTGTAGGATTCCGTAGGGGCCTGCAGGGTTCCGTAAGTGCCCGCAGGTGTCTGTAGGGTTCCGTAGGGGTCTGTAGGGTTCCGTAGGCACCTGCAGTGTTCTGTAGGAGCCCATAGGGTTTTAGTGAGGTTCCGTTGTGTTGCTAAGGGTCTTGTAGAGTGCTGTCGGGTCCTGGAGTATTCTGTAGGGTTCCAGAGAGGCTGGTAGGGTTCCGTCAAAATCTGAAGGGTTCCCTAGGGGCCCGTAGAGTCCCGTAGATTTCCGTAGGGGCCTGTAGGGTTGTGTAAGTGCCCGCAGGGGTTGGTAGGAGCTTGTAGGGTGCCATATGTTTCCGGAGGGTTGTGTAGGGTTCCGTAGGGGCCTGTGGTGTTCCCTAGGGGCCTGTAGAGTCTCGTACAGTTCCGTAGGGTCCTGTAGGTTTCCATAAGCGCCCGCAGAGGTCTGAAGGGGCCCGTACTGTTCCGTAAGGATCCATAGGGTTCCGTAGAGCTTCGTAGGTTCCCTAGAGGCCTCTGGAGTACCGCAGGAGCCAGTAGTGTTCTGTAGGGGCCCGTAGGGTTCCTTCCATAGGAGCTGGCAGTGTTCCGTAGGGTCCTCTAGGGTTGAGTAAGTGCCCGCAGGAGTCTGTAGGAATCCGTGGGATTCTGTAAGGTTCTGGAGGGTTCTGCAGGGTTCCGTAGGGGCCCGTAGAGTTCCGTAGTGGCTGGTAAAGTTCCCTAGGGCCCTGTACCGTTCCGTAACTGCCTGCAAGGGTCTTTAGGCTTCCGTAGGGGCTGGTAGGGTTCCATAAAGTTCCGTGGGTTCCTGCAGAGTTCTGCAAGTGCCCGCAAGGGCCTGTAGGGGCCCACGGTGTTTCTGCCAGGTTCCGTAGAGTTCCGTAGGGGCCATATTTTTCTGTAGTGGCTGGTAGTATTCTGTAGGGGTCTGTAGGGTTCCGTCGGCGCCTGCAGTGTTCTGTAGGAGCCCATAGGGTTTTAGTGAGGTTCCGTTGTGTTGCTAAGGGTCTTGTAGAGTGCTGTCGGGTCCTGGAGTATTCTGTAGGGTTCCAGAGGGCCTCGTAGGGTTCCATCGAAATCTATAGGGTTCCCTAGGGGCCCATAGAGTCCCGTAGATTTCCGTAGGGACCTGTAGGGTTGTGTAAGTGCCCGCAGAAGTCTGTAGGAGTCTGTGGGATTCTGTAAGGTTCCGGAGGGTTCTGCGGGGTTCCGTAGGGACCCGTAGAGTTCCGTAGTGGCTGGTAAAGTTCCGTAGGGCCCTGTGGGGTTCTGTATGGACCTGTAGGGTTCCGTAGGGGCCTGCAGGGTTCCGTAAGTGCCCGCAGGTGTCTGTAGGGTTCCGTAGGGGTCTGTGGGGTTCCGTAGGCACCTGCAGTGTTCTGTAGGAGCCCATAGGGTTTTAGTGAGGTTCCGTTGTGTTGCTAAGGGTCTTGTAGAGTGCTGTCGGGTCCTGGAGTATTCTGTAGGGTTCCAGAGGGGCTGGTAGGGTTCCGTCGAAATCTGAAGGGTTCCTTGGGGGCCCGTAGAGTCCTGTAGATTTCCGTAGGGGCCTGTAGGGTTGTGTAAGTGCCCGCAGGGGTTGGTAGGAGCTTGTAGGGTGCCATATGTTTCCGGAGGGTTGTGTAGGGTTCCGTAGGGGCCTGTGGTGTTCCCTAGGGGCCTGTAGAGTCTCGTACAGTTCCGTAGGGTCCTGTAGGTTTCCATAAGCGCCCGCAGAGGTCTGAAGGGGCCCGTACTGTTCCGTAAGGATCCATAGGGTTCCGTAGAGCTTCGTAGGTTCCCTAGAGGCCTCTGGAGTACCGCAGGAGCCAGTAGTGTTCTGTAGGGGCCCGTAGGGTTCCTTCCATAGGAGCTGGCAGTGTTCCGTAGGGTCCTCTAGGGTTGAGTAAGTGCCCGCAGGAGTCTGTAGGAATCCGTGGGATTCTGTAAGGTTCTGGAGGGTTCTGCAGGGTTCCGTAGGGGCCCGTAGAGTTCCGTAGTGGCTGGTAAAGTTCCCTAGGGCCCTGTACCGTTCCGTAACTGCCTGCAAGGGTCTTTAGGCTTCCGTAGGGGCTGGTAGGGTTCCATAAAGTTCCGTGGGTTCCTGCAGAGTTCTGCAAGTGCCCGCAAGGGCCTGTAGGGGCCCACAGTGTTTCTGCCAGGTTCCGTAGAGTTCCGTAGGGACCATATTTTTCTGTAGTGGCTGGTAGTATTCTGTAGGGGTCTGTAGGGTTCCGTAGGTGCCTGCAGTGTTCTGTAGGAGCCCATAGGGTTTTAGTGAGGTTCCGTTGTGTTGCTAAGGGTCTTGTAGAGTGCTGTCGGGTCCTGGAGTATTCTGTAGGGTTCCAGAGGGCCTCGTAGGGTTCCATCGAAATCTATAGGGTTCCCTAGGGGCCCATAGAGTCCCATAGATTTCCGTAGGGACCTGTAGGGTTGTGTAAGTGCCCGCAGAAGTCTGTAGGAGTCTGTGGGATTCTGTAAGGTTCCGGAGGGTTCTGCAGGGTTCCGTAGGGACCCGTAGAGTTCCGTAGTGGCTGGTAAAGTTCCGTAGGGCCCTGTGGGGTTCTGTATGGACCTGTAGGATTCCGTAGGGGCCTGCAGGGTTCCGTAAGTGCCCGCAGGTGTCTGTAGGGTTCCGTAGGGGTCTGTAGGGTTCCGTAGGCACCTGTAGTGTTCTGTAGGAGCCCATAGGGTTTTAGTGAGGTTCCGTTGTGTTGCTAAGGGTCTTGTAGAGTGCTGTCGAGTCCTGGAGTATTCTGTAGGGTTCCAGAGGGGCTGGTAGGGTTCCGTCGAAATCTGAAGGGTTCCCTAGGGGCCCGTGGAGTCTCGTAGATTTCCGTAGGGGCCTGTAGGGTTGTGTAAGTGCCCGCAGGGGTTGGTAGGAGCTTGTAGGGTGCCATATGTTTCCGGAGGGTTGTGTAGGGTTCCGCAGGGGCCTGTGGTGTTCCCTAGGGGCCTGTAGAGTCTCGTACAGTTCCGTAGGGTCCTGTAGGTTTCCATAAGCACCCGCAGAGCTCTGAAGGGGCCCATACTGTTCCGTAAGGATCCATAGGGTTCCGTAGAGCTTCGTAGGTTCCCTAGAGGCCTCTGGAGTACCGCAGGAGCCAGTAGTGTTCTGTAGGGGCCCGTAGGGTTCCTTCCATAGGAGCTGGCAGTGTTCCGTAGGGTCCTCTAGGGTTGAGTAAGTGCCCGCAGGAGTCTGTAGGAATCCGTGGGATTCTGTAAGGTTCTGGAGGGTTCTGCAGGGTTCCGTAGGGGCCCGTAGAGTTCCGTAGTGGCTGGTAAAGTTCCCTAGGGCCCTGTACCGTTCCGTAACTGCCTGCAAGGGTCTTTAGGCTTCCGTAGGGGCTGGTAGGGTTCCATAAAGTTCCGTGGGTTCCTGCAGAGTTCTGCAAGTGCCCGCAAGGGCCTGTAGGGGCCCACGGTGTTTCTGCCAGGTTCCGTAGAGTTCCGTAGGGACCATATTTTTCTGTAGTGGCTGGTAGTATTCTGTAGGGGTCTGTAGGGTTCCGTAGGCGCCTGCAGTGTTCTGTAGGAGCCCATAGGGTTTTAGTGAGGTTCCGTTGTGTTGCTAAGGGTCTTGTAGAGTGCTGTCGAGTCCTGGAGTATTCTGTAGGGTTCCAGAGGGCCTCGTAGGGTTCCGTCGAAATCTGAAGGGTTCCCTAGGGGCCCGTAGAGTCCCGTAGATTTCCGTAGGGGCCTGTAGGGTTATGTAAGTGCCCGCAGGGGTTAGTAGGAGCTTGTAGGGTGCCATATGTTTCCGGAGGGTTGTGTAGGGTTCCGTAGGGGCCTGTGGTGTTCCCTAGGGGCCTGTAGAGTCTCGTACAGTTCCGTAGGGTCCTGTAGGTTTCCATAAGCGCCCGCAGAGGTCTGAAGGGGCCCGTACTGTTCCGTAAGGATCCATAGGGTTCCGTAGAGCTTCGTAGGTTCCCTAGAGGCCTCTGGAGTACCGCAGGAGCCAGTAGTGTTCCGTAGGGTCCTCTAGGGTTGAGTAAGTGCCCGCAGGAGTCTGTAGGAATCCGTGGGATTCTGTAAGGTTCTGGAGGGTTCTGCAGGGTTCCGTAGGGACCCGTAGAGTTCCGTAGTGGCTGGTAAAGTTCCCTAGGGCCCTGTACCGTTCCGTAACTGCCTGCAAGGGTCTTTAGGCTTCCGTAGGGGCTGGTAGGGTTCCATAAAGTTCCGTGGGTTCCTGCAGAGTTCTGCAAGTGCCCGCAAGGGCCTGTAGGGGCCCACAGTGTTTCTGCCAGGTTCCGTAGAGTTCCGTAGGGGCCATATTTTTCTGTAGTGGCTGGTAGTATTCTGTAGGGGTCTGTAGGGTTCCGTCGGCGCCTGCAGTGTTCTGTAGGAGCCCATAGGGTTTTAGTGAGGTTCCGTTGTGTTGCTAAGGGTCTTGTAGAGTGCTGTCGGGTCCTGGAGTATTCTGTAGGGTTCCAGAGGGCCTCGTAGGGTTCCATCGAAATCTATAGGGTTCCCTAGGGGCCCATAGAGTCCCATAGATTTCCGTAGGGACCTGTAGGGTTGTGTAAGTGCCCGCAGAAGTCTGTAGGAGTCTGTGGGATTCTGTAAGGTTCCGGAGGGTTCTGCAGGGTTCCGTAGGGACCCGTAGAGTTCCGTAGTGGCTGGTAAAGTTCCGTAGGGCCCTGTGGGGTTCTGTATGGACCTGTAGGGTTCCGTAGGGGCCTGCAGGGTTCCGTAAGTGCCCGCAGGTGTCTGTAGGGTTCCGTAGGGGTCTGTAGGGTTCCGTAGGCACCTGCAATGTTCTGTAGGAGCCCATAGGGTTTTAGTGAGGTTCCATTGTGTTGCTAAGGGTCTTGTAGAGTGCTGTCGGGTCCTGGAGTATTCTGTAGGGTTCCAGAGGGGCTCGTAGGGTTCCGTCGAAATCTGAAGGGTTCCCTAGGGGCCCGTAGAGTCCTGTAGATTTCCGTAGGGGCCTGTAGGGTTGTGTAAGTGCCCGCAGGGGTTGGTAGGAGCTTGTAGGGTGCCATATGTTTCCGGAGGGTTGTGTAGGGTTCCGTAGGGGCCTGTGGTGTTCCCTAGGGGCCTGTAGAGTCTCGTACAGTTCCGTAGGGTCCTGTAGGTTTCCATAAGCGCCCGCAGAGGTCTGAAGGGGCCCATACTGTTCCGTAAGGATCCATAGGGTTCCGTAGAGCTTCGTAGGTTCCCTAGAGGCCTCTGGAGTACCGCAGGAGCCAGTAGTGTTCTGTAGGGGCCCGTAGGGTTCCTTCCATAGGAGCTGGCAGTGTTCCGTAGGGTCCTCTAGGGTTGAGTAAGTGCCCGCAGGAGTCTGTAGGAATCCGTGGGATTCTGTAAGGTTCTGGAGGGTTCTGCAGGGTTCCGTAGGGGCCCGTAGAGTTCCGTAGTGGCTGGTAAAGTTCCCTAGGGCCCTGTACCGTTCCGTAACTGCCTGCAAGGGTCTTTAGGCTTCCGTAGGGGCTGGTAGGGTTCCATAAAGTTCCGTGGGTTCCTGCAGAGTTCTGCAAGTGCCCGCAAGGGCCTGTAGGGGCCCACAGTGTTTCTGCCAGGTTCCGTAGAGTTCCGTAGGGGCCATATTTTTCTGTAGTGGCTGGTAGTATTCTGTAGGGGTCTGTAGGGTTCCGTCGGCGCCTGCAGTGTTCTGTAGGAGCCCATAGGGTTTTAGTGAGGTTCCGTTGTGTTGCTAAGGGTCTTGTAGAGTGCTGTCGGGTCCTGGAGTATTCTGTAGGGTTCCAGAGGGCCTCGTAGGGTTCCGTCGAAATCTATAGGGTTCCCTAGGGGCCCATAGAGTCCCATAGATTTCCGTAGGGACCTGTAGGGTTGTGTAAGTGCCCGCAGAAGTCTGTAGGAGTCTGTGGGATTCTGTAAGGTTCCGGAGGGTTCTGCAGGGTTCCGTAGGGACCCGTAGAGTTCCGTAGTGGCTGGTAAAGTTCCGTAGGGCCCTGTGGGGTTCTGTATGGACCTGTAGGGTTCCGTAGGGGCCTGCAGGGTTCCGTAAGTGCCCGCAGGTGTCTGTAGGGTTCCGTAGGGGTCTGTAGGGTTCCGTAGGCACCTGCAGTGTTCTGTAGGAGCCCATAGGGTTTTAGTGAGGTTCCGTTGTGTTGCTAAGGGTCTTGTAGAGTGCTGTCGGGTCCTGGAGTATTCTGTAGGGTTCCAGAGGGGCTGGTAGGGTTCCGTCGAAATCTGAAGGGTTCCCTAGGGGCCCGTAGAGTCCCGTAGATTTCCGTAGGGACCTGTAGGGTTGTGTAAGTGCCCGCAGAAGTCTGTAGGAGTCTGTGGGATTCTGTAAGGTTCCGGAGGGTTCTGCGGGGTTCCGTAGGGACCCATAGAGTTCCGTAGTGGCTGGTAAAGTTCCGTAGGGCCCTGTGGGGTTCTGTATGGACCTGTAGGGTTCCGTAGGGGCCTGCAGGGTTCCGTAAATGCCCGCAGGTGTCTGTAGGGTTCCGTAGGGGTCTGTAGGGTTCCGTAGGCACCTGCAGTGTTCTGTAGGAGCCCATAGGGTTTTAGTGAGGTTCCGTTGTGTTGCTAAGGGTCTTGTAGAGTGCTGTCGGGTCCTGGAGTATTCTGTAGGGTTCCAGAGGGGCTGGTAGGGTTCCGTCGAAATCTGAAGGGTTCCTTGGGGGCCCGTAGAGTCCTATAGATTTCCGTAGGGGCCTGTAGGGTTGTGTAAGTGCCCGCAGGGGTTGGTAGGAGCTTGTAGGGTGCCATATGTTTCCGGAGGGTTGTGTAGGGTTCCGTAGGGGCCTGTGGTGTTCCCTAGGGGCCTGTAGAGTCTCGTACAGTTCCGTAGGGTCCTGTAGGTTTCCATAAGCGCCCGCAGAGGTCTGAAGGGGCCCGTACTGTTCCGTAAGGATCCATAGGGTTCCGTAGAGCTTCGTAGGTTCCCTAGAGGCCTCTGGAGTACCGCAGGAGCCAGTAGTGTTCCGTAGGGTCCTCTAGGGTTGAGTAAGTGCCCGCAGAAGTCTGTAGGAATCCGTGGGATTCTGTAAGGTTCTGGAGGGTTCTGCAGGGTTCCGTAGGGGCCCGTAGAGTTCCATAGTGGCTGGTAAAGTTCCCTAGGGCCCTGTACCGTTCCGTAACTGCCTGCAAGGGTCTTTAGGCTTCCGTAGGGGCTGGTAGGGTTCCATAAAGTTCCGTGGGTTCCTGCAGAGTTCTGCAAGTGCCCGCAAGGGCCTGTAGGGGCCCACAGTGTTTCTGCCAGGTTCCGTAGAGTTCCGTAGGGACCATATTTTTCTATAGTGGCTGGTAGTATTCTGTAGGGGTCTGTAGGGTTCCGTAGGCGCCTGCAGTGTTCTGTAGGAGCCCATAGGGTTTTAGTGAGGTTCCGTTGTGTTGCTAAGGGTCTTGTAGAGTGCTGTCGGGTCCTGGAGTATTCTGTAGGGTTCCAGAGGGCCTCGTAGGGTTCCATCGAAATCTATAGGGTTCCCTAGGGGCCCATAGAGTCCCATAGATTTCCGTAGGGACCTGTAGGGTTGTGTAAGTGCCCGCAGAAGTCTGTAGGAGTCTGTGGGATTCTGTAAGGTTCCGGAGGGTTCTGCAGGGTTCCGTAGGGACCCGTAGAGTTCCGTAGTGGCTGGTAAAGTTCCGTAGGGCCCTGTGGGGTTCTGTATGGACCTGTAGGGTTCCGTAGGGGCCTGCAGGGTTCCGTAAGTGCCCGCAGGTGTCTGTAGGGTTCCGTAGGGGTCTGTAGGGTTCCGTAGGCACCTGCAGTGTTCTGTAGGAGCCCATAGGGTTTTAGTGAGGTTCCGTTGTGTTGCTAAGGGTCTTGTAGAGTGCTGTCGGGTCCTGGAGTATTCTGTAGGGTTCCAGAGGGGCTCGTAGGGTTCCGTCGAAATCTGAAGGGTTCCCTAGGGGCCCGTAGAGTCCTGTAGATTTCCGTAGGGGCCTGTAGGGTTGTGTAAGTGCCCGCAGGGGTTGGTAGGAGCTTGTAGGGTGCCATATGTTTCCGGAGGGTTGTGTAGGGTTCCGTAGGGGCCTGTGGTGTTCCCTAGGGGCCTGTAGAGTCTCGTACAGTTCCGTAGGGTCCTGTAGGTTTCCATAAGCGCCCGCAGAGGTCTGAAGGGGCCCATACTGTTCCGTAAGGATCCATAGGGTTCCGTAGAGCTTCGTAGGTTCCCTAGAGGCCTCTGGAGTACCGCAGGAGCCAGTAGTGTTCTGTAGGGGCCCGTAGGGTTCCTTCCATAGGAGCTGGCAGTGTTCCGTAGGGTCCTCTAGGGTTGAGTAAGTGCCCGCAGGAGTCTGTAGGAATCCGTGGGATTCTGTAAGGTTCTGGAGGGTTCTGCAGGGTTCCGTAGGGGCCCGTAGAGTTCCGTAGTGGCTGGTAAAGTTCCCTAGGGCCCTGTACCGTTCCGTAACTGCCTGCAAGGGTCTTTAGGCTTCCGTAGGGGCTGGTAGGGTTCCATAAAGTTCCGTGGGTTCCTGCAGAGTTCTGCAAGTGCCCGCAAGGGCCTGTAGGGGCCCACAGTGTTTCTGCCAGGTTCCGTAGAGTTCCGTAGGGGCCATATTTTTCTGTAGTGGCTGGTAGTATTCTGTAGGGGTCTGTAGGGTTCCGTCGGCGCCTGCAGTGTTCTGTAGGAGCCCATAGGGTTTTAGTGAGGTTCCGTTGTGTTGCTAAGGGTCTTGTAGAGTGCTGTCGGGTCCTGGAGTATTCTGTAGGGTTCCAGAGGGCCTCGTAGGGTTCCGTCGAAATCTATAGGGTTCCCTAGGGGCCCATAGAGTCCCGTAGATTTCCGTAGGGACCTGTAGGGTTGTGTAAGTGCCCGCAGAAGTCTGTAGGAGTCTGTGGGATTCTGTAAGGTTCCGGAGGGTTCTGCAGGGTTCCGTAGGGACCCGTAGAGTTCCGTAGTGGCTGGTAAAGTTCCGTAGGGCCCTGTGGGGTTCTGTATGGACCTGTAGGGTTCCGTAGGGGCCTGCAGGGTTCCGTAAGTGCCCGCAGGTGTCTGTAGGGTTCCGTAGGGGTCTGTAGGGTTCCGTAGGCACCTGCAGTGTTCTGTAGGAGCCCATAGGGTTTTAGTGAGGTTCCGTTGTGTTGCTAAGGGTCTTGTAGAGTGCTGTCGGGTCCTGGAGTATTCTGTAGGGTTCCAGAGGGGCTGGTAGGGTTCCGTCGAAATCTGAAGGGTTCCCTAGGGGCCCGTAGAGTCCCGTAGATTTCCGTAGGGACCTGTAGGGTTGTGTAAGTGCCCGCAGAAGTCTGTAGGAGTCTGTGGGATTCTGTAAGGTTCCGGAGGGTTCTGCGGGGTTCCGTAGGGACCCATAGAGTTCCGTAGTGGCTGGTAAAGTTCCGTAGGGCCCTGTGGGGTTCTGTATGGACCTGTAGGGTTCCGTAGGGGCCTGCAGGGTTCCCTAAATGCCCGCAGGTGTCTGTAGGGTTCCGTAGGGGTCTGTAGGGTTCCGTAGGCACCTGCAGTGTTCTGTAGGAGCCCATAGGGTTTTAGTGAGGTTCCGTTGTGTTGCTAAGGGTCTTGTAGAGTGCTGTCGGGTCCTGGAGTATTCTGTAGGGTTCCAGAGGGGCTGGTAGGGTTCCGTCGAAATCTGAAGGGTTCCTTGGGGGCCCGTAGAGTCCTATAGATTTCCGTAGGGGCCTGTAGGGTTGTGTAAGTGCCCGCAGGGGTTGGTAGGAGCTTGTAGGGTGCCATATGTTTCCGGAGGGTTGTGTAGGGTTCCGTAGGGGCCTGTGGTGTTCCCTAGGGGCCTGTAGAGTCTCGTACAGTTCCGTAGGGTCCTGTAGGTTTCCATAAGCGCCCGCAGAGGTCTGAAGGGGCCCGTACTGTTCCGTAAGGATCCATAGGGTTCCGTAGAGCTTCGTAGGTTCCCTAGAGGCCTCTGGAGTACCGCAGGAGCCAGTAGTGTTCCGTAGGGTCCTCTAGGGTTGAGTAAGTGCCCGCAGAAGTCTGTAGGAATCCGTGGGATTCTGTAAGGTTCTGGAGGGTTCTGCAGGGTTCCGTAGGGGCCCGTAGAGTTCCATAGTGGCTGGTAAAGTTCCCTAGGGCCCTGTACCGTTCCGTAACTGCCTGCAAGGGTCTTTAGGCTTCCGTAGGGGCTGGTAGGGTTCCATAAAGTTCCGTGGGTTCCTGCAGAGTTCTGCAAGTGCCCGCAAGGGCCTGTAGGGGCCCACAGTGTTTCTGCCAGGTTCCGTAGAGTTCCGTAGGGACCATATTTTTCTATAGTGGCTGGTAGTATTCTGTAGGGGTCTGTAGGGTTCCGTAGGCGCCTGCAGTGTTCTGTAAGAGCCCATAGGGTTTTAGTGAGGTTCCGTTGTGTTGCTAAGGGTCTTGTAGAGTGCTGTCGGGTCCTGGAGTATTCTGTAGGGTTCCAGAGGGCCTCGTAGGGTTCCATCGAAATCTATAGGGTTCCCTAGGGGCCCATAGAGTCCCATAGATTTCCGTAGGGACCTGTAGGGTTGTGTAAGTGCCCGCAGAAGTCTGTAGGAGTCTGTGGGATTCTGTAAGGTTCCGGAGGGTTCTGCAGGGTTCCGTAGGGACCCGTAGAGTTCCGTAGTGGCTGGTAAAGTTCCGTAGGGCCCTGTGGGGTTCTGTATGGACCTGTAGGATTCCGTAGGGGCCTGCAGGGTTCCGTAAGTGCCCGCAGGTGTCTGTAGGGTTCCGTAGGGGTCTGTAGGGTTCCGTAGGCACCTGCAGTGTTCTGTAGGAGCCCATAGGGTTTTAGTGAGGTTCCATTGTGTTGCTAAGGGTCTTGTAGAGTGCTGTCGGGTCCTGGAGTATTCTGTAGGGTTCCAGAGGGGCTCGTAGGGTTCCGTCGAAATCTGAAGGGTTCCCTAGGGGCCCGTAGAGTCCCGTAGATTTCCGTAGGGACCTGTAGGGTTGTGTAAGTGCCCGCAGAAGTCTGTAGGAGTCTGTGGGATTCTGTAAGGTTCCGGAGGGTTCTGCAGGGTTCCGTAGGGACCCGTAGAGTTCCGTAGTGGCTGGTAAAGTTCCGTAGGGCCCTGTGGGGTTCTGTATGGACCTGTAGGGTTCCGTAGGGGCCTGCAGGGTTCCGTAAGTGCCTGCAGGTGTCTGTAGGGTTCCGTAGGGGTCTGTAGGGTTCCGTAGGCACCTGCAGTGTTCTGTAGGAGCCCATAGGGTTTTAGTGAGGTTCCGTTGTGTTGCTAAGGGTCTTGTAGAGTGCTGTCGAGTCCTGGAGTATTCTGTAGGGTTCCAGAGGGCCTCGTAGGGTTCCGTCGAAATCTGAAGGGTTCCCTAGGGGCCCGTAGAGTCCCGTAGATTTCCGTAGGGGCCTGTAGGGTTATGTAAGTGCCCGCAGGGGTTGGTAGGAGCTTGTAGGGTGCCATATGTTTCCGGAGGGTTGTGTAGGGTTCCGTAGGGGCCTGTGGTGTTCCCTAGGGGCCTGTAGAGTCTCGTACAGTTCCGTAGGGTCCTGTAGGTTTCCATAAGCGCCCGCAGAGGTCTGAAGGGGCCCGTACTGTTCCGTAAGGATCCATAGGGCTCCGTAGAGCTTCGTAGGTTCCCTAGAGGCCTGTAGAGTACCGCAGGAGTCAGTAGTTTTCTGTAGGGGCCCGTAGGGTTCCTTCCATAGGGGCTGGCAGTGTTCCGTAGGGTCCTCTAGGGTTGAGTAAGTGCCCGCAGGAGTCTGTAGGAATCCGTGGGATTCTGTAAGGTTCTGGAGGGTTCTGCAGGGTTCCGTAGGGGCCCGTAGAGTTCCGTAGTGGCTGGTAAAGTTCCCTAGGGCCCTGTACCGTTCCGTAACTGCCTGCAAGGGTCTTTAGGCTTCCGTAGGGGCTGGTAGGGTTCCATAAAGTTCCGTGGGTTCCTGCAGAGTTCTGCAAGTGCCCGCAAGGGCCTGTAGGGGCCCACAGTGTTTCTGCCAGGTTCCGTAGAGTTCCGAAGGGACCATATTTTTCTGTAGTGGCTGGTAGTATTCTGTAGGGGTCTGTAGGGTTCCGTAGGCGCCTGCAGTGTTCTGTAGGAGCCCATAGGGTTTTAGTGAGGTTCCGTTGTGTTGCTAAGGGTCTTGTAGAGTGCTGTCGGGTCCTGGAGTATTCTGTAGGGTTCCAGAGGGCCTCGTAGGGTTCCATCGAAATCTATAGGGTTCCCTAGGGGCCCATAGAGTCCCATAGATTTCCGTAGGGACCTGTAGGGTTGTGTAAGTGCCCGCAGAAGTCTGTAGGAGTCTGTGGGATTCTGTAAGGTTCCGGAGGGTTCTGCAGGGTTCCGTAGGGACCCGTAGAGTTCCGTAGTGGCTGGTAAAGTTCCGTAGGGCCCTGTGGGGTTCTGTATGGACCTGTAGGGTTCCGTAGGGGCCTGCAGGGTTCCGTAAGTGCCCGCAGGTGTCTGTAGGGTTCCGTAGGGGTCTGTAGGGTTCCGTAGGCACCTGCAGTGTTCTGTAGGAGCCCATAGGGTTTTAGTGAGGTTCCGTTGTGTTGCTAAGGGTCTTGTAGAGTGCTGTCGAGTCCTGGAGTATTCTGTAGGGTTCCAGAGGGCCTCGTAGGGTTCCGTCGAAATCTGAAGGGTTCCCTAGGGGCCCGTAGAGTCCCGTAGATTTCCGTAGGGGCCTGTAGGGTTATGTAAGTGCCCGCAGGGGTTAGTAGGAGCTTGTAGGGTGCCATATGTTTCCGGAGGGTTGTGTAGGGTTCCGTAGGGGCCTGTGGTGTTCCCTAGGGGCCTGTAGAGTCTCGTACAGTTCCGTAGGGTCCTGTAGGTTTCCATAAGCGCCCGCAGAGGTCTGAAGGGGCCCGTACTGTTCCGTAAGGATCCATAGGGTTCCGTAGAGCTTCGTAGGTTCCCTAGAGGCCTCTGGAGTACCGCAGGAGCCAGTAGTGTTCTGTAGGGGCCCGTAGGGTTCCTTCCATAGGAGCTGGCAGTGTTCCGTAGGGTCCTCTAGGGTTGAGTAAGTGCCCGCAGGAGTCTGTAGGAATCCGTGGGATTCTGTAAGGTTCTGGAGGGTTCTGCAGGGTTCCGTAGGGGCCCGTAGAGTTCCGTAGTGGCTGGTAAAGTTCCCTAGGGCCCTGTACCGTTCCGTAACTGCCTGCAAGGGTCTTTAGGCTTCCGTAGGGGCTGGTAGGGTTCCATAAAGTTCCGTGGGTTCCTGCAGAGTTCTGCAAGTGCCCGCAAGGGCCTGTAGGGGCCCACAGTGTTTCTGCCAGGTTCCGTAGAGTTCCGTAGGGGCCATATTTTTCTGTAGTGGCTGGTAGTATTCTGTAGGGGTCTGTAGGGTTCCGTCGGCGCCTGCAGTGTTCTGTAGGAGCCCATAGGGTTTTAGTGAGGTTCCGTTGTGTTGCTAAGGGTCTTGTAGAGTGCTGTCGGGTCCTGGAGTATTCTGTAGGGTTCCAGAGGGCCTCGTAGGGTTCCGTCGAAATCTATAGGGTTCCCTAGGGGCCCATAGAGTCCCGTAGATTTCCGTAGGGACCTGTAGGGTTGTGTAAGTGCCCGCAGAAGTCTGTAGGAGTCTGTGGGATTCTGTAAGGTTCCGGAGGGTTCTGCGGGGTTCCGTAGGGACCCGTAGAGTTCCGTAGTGGCTGGTAAAGTTCCGTAGGGCCCTGTGGGGTTCTGTATGGACCTGTAGGGTTCCGTAGGGGCCTGCAGGGTTCCGTAAGTGCCCGCAGGTGTCTGTAGGGTTCCGTAGGGGTCTGTAGGGTTCCGTAGGCACCTGCAGTGTTCTGTAGGAGCCCATAGGGTTTTAGTGAGGTTCCGTTGTGTTGCTAAGGGTCTTGTAGAGTGCTGTCGGGTCCTGGAGTATTCTGTAGGGTTCCAGAGGGGCTGGTAGGGTTCCGTCGAAATCTGAAGGGTTCCCTAGGGGCCCGTAGAGTCCCGTAGATTTCCGTAGGGACCTGTAGGGTTGTGTAAGTGCCCGCAGAAGTCTGTAGGAGTCTGTGGGATTCTGTAAGGTTCCGGAGGGTTCTGCGGGGTTCCGTAGGGACCCATAGAGTTCCGTAGTGGCTGGTAAAGTTCCGTAGGGCCCTGTGGGGTTCTGTATGGACCTGTAGGGTTCCGTAGGGGCCTGCAGGGTTCCGTAAATGCCCGCAGGTGTCTGTAGGGTTCCGTAGGGGTCTGTAGGGTTCCGTAGGCACCTGCAGTGTTCTGTAGGAGCCCATAGGGTTTTAGTGAGGTTCCGTTGTGTTGCTAAGGGTCTTGTAGAGTGCTGTCGGGTCCTGGAGTATTCTGTAGGGTTCCAGAGGGGCTGGTAGGGTTCTGTCGAAATCTGAAGGGTTCCTTGGGGGCCCGTAGAGTCCTATAGATTTCCGTAGGGGCCTGTAGGGTTGTGTAAGTGCCCGCAGGGGTTGGTAGGAGCTTGTAGGGTGCCATATGTTTCCGGAGGGTTGTGTAGGGTTCCGTAGGGGCCTGTGGTGTTCCCTAGGGGCCTGTAGAGTCTCGTACAGTTCCGTAGGGTCCTGTAGGTTTCCATAAGCGCCCGCAGAGGTCTGAAGGGGCCCGTACTGTTCCGTAAGGATCCATAGGGTTCCGTAGAGCTTCGTAGGTTCCCTAGAGGCCTCTGGAGTACCGCAGGAGCCAGTAGTGTTCCGTAGGGTCCTCTAGGGTTGAGTAAGTGCCCGCAGAAGTCTGTAGGAATCCGTGGGATTCTGTAAGGTTCTGGAGGGTTCTGCAGGGTTCCGTAGGGGCCCGTAGAGTTCCATAGTGGCTGGTAAAGTTCCCTAGGGCCCTGTACCGTTCCGTAACTGCCTGCAAGGGTCTTTAGGCTTCCGTAGGGGCTGGTAGGGTTCCATAAAGTTCCGTGGGTTCCTGCAGAGTTCTGCAAGTGCCCGCAAGGGCCTGTAGGGGCCCACAGTGTTTCTGCCAGGTTCCGTAGAGTTCCGTAGGGACCATATTTTTCTATAGTGGCTGGTAGTATTCTGTAGGGGTCTGTAGGGTTCCGTAGGCGCCTGCAGTGTTCTGTAGGAGCCCATAGGGTTTTAGTGAGGTTCCGTTGTGTTGCTAAGGGCCTTGTAGAGTGCTGTCGGGTCCTGGAGTATTCTGTAGGGTTCCAGAGGGCCTCGTAGGGTTCCATCGAAATCTATAGGGTTCCCTAGGGGCCCATAGAGTCCCATAGATTTCCGTAGGGACCTGTAGGGTTGTGTAAGTGCCCGCAGAAGTCTGTAGGAGTCTGTGGGATTCTGTAAGGTTCCGGAGGGTTCTGCAGGGTTCCGTAGGGACCCGTAGAGTTCCGTAGTGGCTGGTAAAGTTCCGTAGGGCCCTGTGGGGTTCTGTATGGACCTGTAGGATTCCGTAGGGGCCTGCAGGGTTCCGTAAGTGCCCGCAGGTGTCTGTAGGGTTCCGTAGGGGTCTGTAGGGTTCCGTAGGCACCTGCAGTGTTCTGTAGGAGCCCATAGGGTTTTAGTGAGGTTCCATTGTGTTGCTAAGGGTCTTGTAGAGTGCTGTCGGGTCCTGGAGTATTCTGTAGGGTTCCAGAGGGGCTCGTAGGGTTCCGTCGAAATCTGAAGGGTTCCCTAGGGGCCCGTAGAGTCCCGTAGATTTCCGTAGGGACCTGTAGGGTTGTGTAAGTGCCCGCAGAAGTCTGTAGGAGTCTGTGGGATTCTGTAAGGTTCCGGAGGGTTCTGCAGGGTTCCGTAGGGACCCGTAGAGTTCCGTAGTGGCTGGTAAAGTTCCGTAGGGCCCTGTGGGGTTCTGTATGGACCTGTAGGGTTCCGTAGGGGCCTGCAGGGTTCCGTAAGTGCCTGCAGGTGTCTGTAGGGTTCCGTAGGGGTCTGTAGGGTTCCGTAGGCACCTGCAGTGTTCTGTAGGAGCCCATAGGGTTTTAGTGAGGTTCCGTTGTGTTGCTAAGGGTCTTGTAGAGTGCTGTCGAGTCCTGGAGTATTCTGTAGGGTTCCAGAGGGCCTCGTAGGGTTCCGTCGAAATCTGAAGGGTTCCCTAGGGGCCCGTAGAGTCCCGTAGATTTCCGTAGGGGCCTGTAGGGTTATGTAAGTGCCCGCAGGGGTTGGTAGGAGCTTGTAGGGTGCCATATGTTTCCGGAGGGTTGTGTAGGGTTCCGTAGGGGCCTGTGGTGTTCCCTAGGGGCCTGTAGAGTCTCGTACAGTTCCGTAGGGTCCTGTAGGTTTCCATAAGCGCCCGCAGAGGTCTGAAGGGGCCCGTACTGTTCCGTAAGGATCCATAGGGCTCCGTAGAGCTTCGTAGGTTCCCTAGAGGCCTGTAGAGTACCGCAGGAGTCAGTAGTTTTCTGTAGGGGCCCGTAGGGTTCCTTCCATAGGGGCTGGCAGTGTTCCGTAGGGTCCTCTAGGGTTGAGTAAGTGCCCGCAGGAGTCTGTAGGAATCCGTGGGATTCTGTAAGGTTCTGGAGGGTTCTGCAGGGTTCCGTAGGGGCCCGTAGAGTTCCGTAGTGGCTGGTAAAGTTCCCTAGGGCCCTGTACCGTTCCGTAACACCCTGCAAGGGTCTTTAGGCTTCCGTAGGGGCTGGTAGGGTTCCATAAAGTTCCGTGGGTTCCTGCAGAGTTCTGCAAGTGCCCGCAAGGGCCTGTAGGGGCGCACAGTGTTTCTGTCAGGTTCCGCAGAGTTCCGTAGGGGCCATAGGTTTCCGTAGCGGCTGGTAGTATTCCGTAGGGGTCTGTAGGGTTCCGTAGGCACCTGCAGTGTTCTGTAGGAGCCCATAGGGTTTTAGTGAGGTTCCGTTGTGTTGCTAAGGGTCTTGTAGAGTGCTGTCGGGTCCTGGAGTATTCTGTAGGGTTCCAGAGGGGCTCGTAGGGTTCCGTCAAAATCTGTAGGGTTCCCTAGGGGCCCATAGAGTCCCGTAGATTTCCGTAGGGGCCTGTAGGGTTGTGTAAGTGCCCGCAGGGGTTGGTAGGAGCTTGTAGGGTGCCATAAGTTTCCAGAGGGTTGTGTAGGGTTCCGTAGGGGCCTGTGGTGTTCCCTAGGGGCCTCTAGAGTCTCGTACGTTTCCGTAGGGGCCTGTGGTGTTCCCTAGGGCCCTGTAGAGTCTCGTACGGTTCCGTAGGGGCCTGTGGTGTTCCCTAGGGGCCTCTAGAGTCTCGTACAGTTCCGTAGGGTCCTGTAGGTTTCCATAAGCGCCCGCAGAGGTCTGAAGGGGCCCGTACTGTTCCGTAAGGATCCATAGGGTTCCGTAGAGCTTCGTAGGTTCCCTAGAGGCCTGTAGAGTACCGCAGGAGCTAGTAGTGTTCTGTAGGGGCCCGTAAGGTTCCTTCCGTAGGTGCTGGCAGTGTTCCGTAGGGGCCTGTAGGGTTGTGTAAGTGCCCGCAGCAGTCTGTAGGAGTCTGTGGGATTCTGTAAGGTTCCGGAGGGTTCTGCAGGGTTCTCTAGGGGCCCATAGAGTTCCGTAGTGGCTGGTAAAGTTCCGTAGGGCCCTGTGGGGTTCTGTATGGACCTGTAGGGTTCCAGAGGGGCCTGCAGGGTTCCGTAAGTGCCCGCAGGTGTCTGTAGGGTTCCGTAAGGGTCTGTAGGGTTCCGTAGGTGCCTGCAGTGTTCTGTAGGAGCCCATAGGGTTTTAGTGAGGTTCCGTTGTGTTGCTAAGGGTCTTGTAGAGTGCTGTCGGGTCCTGGAGTATTCTGTAGGGTTCCAGAGGGGCTCGTAGGGTTCCGTCAAAATCTGTAGGCTTCCGTAGGGGCCCGGGGAGTCCCGTAGATATCCGTAGGGGCCTGTAGGGTTGTGTAAGTGCCCGCAGGGGTTGGTAGGAGCTTGTAGGGTGCCATAAGTTTCCAGAGGGTTGTGTAGGGTTCCGTAGGGGCCTGTGGTGTTCCCTAGGGGCCTGTAGAGTCTCGTACAGTTCCGTAGTGTCCTGTAGGTTTCCATAAGCGCCCGCAGAGGTCTGAAGGGGCCCGTACTGTTCCGTAAGGATCCATAGGGCTCCGTAGAGCTTCGTAGGTTCCCTAGAGGCCTGTAGAGTACCGCAGGAGCCAGTAGTGTTCTGTAGGGGCCCGTAGGGATCCTTCCATAGGGGCTGGCAGTGTTCCGTAGGGTCCTCTAGGGTTGAGTAAGTGCCCGCAGGAGTCTGTAGGAATCCGTGGGATTCTCTAAGGTTCTGGAGGGTTCTGCAGGGTTCCGTAGGGGCCCGTAGAGTTCCGTAGTGGCTGGTAAAGTTCCCTAGGGCCCTGTACTGTTCCGTAACACCCTGCAAGGGTCTTTAGGCTTCCGTAGGGGCTGGTAGGGTTCCATAAAGTTCCGTGGGTTCCTGCAGAGTTCTGCAAGTGCCCGCAAGGGCCTGTAGGGGCGCACAGTGTTTCTGTCAGGTTCCGCAGAGTTCCGTAGGGGCCATAGGTTTCCGTAGCGGCTGGTAGTATTCCGTAGGGGTCTGTAGGGTTCCGTAGGCACCTGCAGTGTTCTGTAGGAGCCCATAGGGTTTTAGTGAGGTTCCGTTGTGTTGCTAAGGGTCTTGTAGAGTGCTGTCGGGTCCTGGAGTATTCTGTAGGGTTCCAGAGGGGCTCGTAGGGTTCCGTCAAAATCTGTAGGGTTCCCTAGGGGCCCATAGAGTCCCGTAGAGATCCGTAGGGGCCTGTAGGGTTGTGTAAGTGCCCGCAGGGGTTGGTAGGAGCTTGTAGGGTGCCATAAGTTTCCAGAGGGTTGTGTAGGGTTCCGTAGGGGCCTGTGGTGTTCCCTAGGGGCCTGTAGAGTCTCGTACGTTTCCGTAGGGGCCTGTGGTGTTCCCTAGGGCCCTGTAGAGTCTCGTACGGTTCCGTAGGGGCCTGTGGTGTTCCCTAGGGGCCTCTAGAGTCTCGTACAGTTCCGTAGGGTCCTGTAGGTTTCCATAAGCGCCCGCAGAGGTCTGAAGGGGCCCGTACTGTTCCGTAAGGATCCATAGGGTTCCGTAGAGCTTCGTAGGTTCCCTAGAGGCCTGTAGAGTACCGCAGGAGCTAGTAGTGTTCTGTAGGGGCCCGTAAGGTTCCTTCCGTAGGTGCTGGCAGTGTTCCGTAGGGGCCTGTAGGGTTGTGTAAGTGCCCGCAGCAGTCTGTAGGAGTCTGTGGGATTCTGTAAGGTTCTGGAGGGTTCTGCAGGGTTCTGTAGGGGCCCATAGAGTTCCGTAGTGGCTGGTAAAGTTCCGTAGGGCCCTGTGGGGTTCTGTATGGACCTGTAGGGTTCTGTAGGGGCCTGCAGGGTTCTGTAAGTGCCCGCAGGTGTCTGTAGGGTTCCGTAAGGGTCTGTAGGGTTCCGTAGGCGCCTGCAGTGTTCTGTAGGAGCCCATAGGGTTTTAGTGAGGTTCCGTTGTGTTGCTAAGGGTCTTGTAGAGTGCTGTCGGGTCCTGGAGTATTCTGTAGGGTTCCAGAGGGGCTCGTAGGGTTCCGTCAAATCTGTAGGCTTCCCTAGGGGCCCGTGGAGTCCCGTAGATTTCCGTAGGGGCCTGTAGGGTTGTGTAAGTGCCCGCAGGGGTTGGTAGGAGCTTGTAGGGTGCCATATGTTTCCGGAGGGTTGTGTAGGGTTCCGTAGGGGCCTGTGGTGTTCCCTAGGGGCCTGTAGAGTCTCGTACGTTTCCGTAGGGGCCTGTGGTGTTCCCTAGGGCCCTGTAGAGTCTCGTACGGTTCCGTAGGGGCCTGTGGTGTTCCCTAGGGGCCTCTAGAGTCTCGTACAGTTCCGTAGGGTCCTGTAGGTTTCCATAAGCGCCCGCAGAGGTCTGAAGGGGCCCGTACTGTTCCGTAAGGATCCATAGGGCTCCGTAGGGCTTCGTAGGTTCCCTAGAGGCCTGTAGAGTACCGCAGGAGCTAGTAGTGTTCTGTAGGGGCCCATAGGGTTCCTTCCATAGGGGCTGGCAGTGTTCCGTAGGGTCCTCTAGGGTTGAGTAAGTGCCCGCAGGAGTCTGTAGGAGTCTGTGGGATTCTGTAAGGTTCCGGAGGGTTCTGCAGGGTTCTCTAGGGGCCCATAGAGTTCCGTAGTGGCTGGTAAAGTTCCGTAGGGCCCTGTGGGGTTCTGTATGGACCTGTAGGGTTCCAGAGGGGCCTGCAGGGTTCCGTAAGTGCCCGCAGGTGTCTGTAGGGTTCCGTAAGGGTCTGTAGGGTTCCGTAGGTGCCTGCAGTGTTCTGTAGGAGCCCATAGGGTTTTAGTGAGGTTCCGTTGTGTTGCTAAGGGTCTTGTAGAGTGCTGTCGGGTCCTGGAGTATTCTGTAGGGTTCCAGAGGGGCTCGTAGGGTTCCGTCAAAATCTGTAGGCTTCCGTAGGGGCCCGGGGAGTCCCGTAGATATCCGTAGGGGCCTGTAGGGTTGTGTAAGTGCCCGCAGGGGTTGGTAGGAGCTTGTAGGGTGCCATAAGTTTCCAGAGGGTTGTGTAGGGTTCCGTAGGGGCCTGTGGTGTTCCCTAGGGGCCTGTAGAGTCTCGTACAGTTCCGTAGTGTCCTGTAGGTTTCCATAAGCGCCCGCAGAGGTCTGAAGGGGCCCGTACTGTTCCGTAAGGATCCATAGGGCTCCGTAGAGCTTCGTAGGTTCCCTAGAGGCCTGTAGAGTACCGCAGGAGCCAGTAGTGTTCTGTAGGGGCCCGTAGGGATCCTTCCATAGGGGCTGGCAGTGTTCCGTAGGGTCCTCTAGGGTTGAGTAAGTGCCCGCAGGAGTCTGTAGGAATCCGTGGGATTCTCTAAGGTTCTGGAGGGTTCTGCAGGGTTCCGTAGGGGCCCGTAGAGTTCCGTAGTGGCTGGTAAAGTTCCCTAGGGCCCTGTACTGTTCCGTAACACCCTGCAAGGGTCTTTAGGCTTCCGTAGGGGCTGGTAGGGTTCCATAAAGTTCCGTGGGTTCCTGCAGAGTTCTGCAAGTGCCCGCAAGGGCCTGTAGGGGCGCACAGTGTTTCTGTCAGGTTCCGCAGAGTTCCGTAGGGGCCATAGGTTTCCGTAGCGGCTGGTAGTATTCCGTAGGGGTCTGTAGGGTTCCGTAGGCACCTGCAGTGTTCTGTAGGAGCCCATAGGGTTTTAGTGAGGTTCCGTTGTGTTGCTAAGGGTCTTGTAGAGTGCTGTCGGGTCCTGGAGTATTCTGTAGGGTTCCAGAGGGGCTCGTAGGGTTCCGTCAAAATCTGTAGTGTTCCCTAGGGGCCCATAGAGTCCCGTAGAGATCCGTAGGGGCCTGTAGGGTTGTGTAAGTGCCCGCAGGGGTTGGTAGGAGCTTGTAGGGTGCCATAAGTTTCCAGAGGGTTGTGTAGGGTTCCGTAGGGGCCTGTGGTGTTCCCTAGGGGCCTGTAGAGTCTCGTACGTTTCCGTAGGGGCCTGTGGTGTTCCCTAGGGCCCTGTAGAGTCTCGTACGGTTCCGTAGGGGCCTGTGGTGTTCCCTAGGGGCCTCTAGAGTCTCGTACAGTTCCGTAGGGTCCTGTAGGTTTCCATAAGCGCCCGCAGAGGTCTGAAGGGGCCCGTACTGTTCCGTAAGGATCCATAGGGTTCCGTAGAGCTTCGTAGGTTCCCTAGAGGCCTGTAGAGTACCGCAGGAGCTAGTAGTGTTCTGTAGGGGCCCGTAAGGTTCCTTCCGTAGGTGCTGGCAGTGTTCCGTAGGGGCCTGTAGGGTTGTGTAAGTGCCCGCAGCAGTCTGTAGGAGTCTGTGGGATTCTGTAAGGTTCTGGAGGGTTCTGCAGGGTTCTGTAGGGGCCCATAGAGTTCCGTAGTGGCTGGTAAAGTTCCGTAGGGCCCTGTGGGGTTCTGTATGGACCTGTAGGGTTCTGTAGGGGCCTGCAGGGTTCTGTAAGTGCCCGCAGGTGTCTGTAGGGTTCCGTAAGGGTCTGTAGGGTTCCGTAGGCGCCTGCAGTGTTCTGTAGGAGCCCATAGGGTTTTAGTGAGGTTCCGTTGTGTTGCTAAGGGTCTTGTAGAGTGCTGTCGGGTCCTGGAGTATTCTGTAGGGTTCCAGAGGGGCTCGTAGGGTTCCGTCAAATCTGTAGGCTTCCCTAGGGGCCCGTGGAGTCCCGTAGATTTCCGTAGGGGCCTGTAGGGTTGTGTAAGTGCCCGCAGGGGTTGGTAGGAGCTTGTAGGGTGCCATATGTTTCCGGAGGGTTGTGTAGGGTTCCGTAGGGGCCTGTGGTGTTCCCTAGGGGCCTGTAGAGTCTCGTACGTTTCCGTAGGGGCCTGTGGTGTTCCCTAGGGCCCTGTAGAGTCTCGTACGGTTCCGTAGGGGCCTGTAGGTTTCCATAAGCGCCCGCAGAGGTCTGAAGGGGCCCGTACTGTTCCGTAAGGATCCATAGGGCTCCGTAGGGCTTCGTAGGTTCCCTAGAGGCCTGTAGAGTACCGCAGGAGCTAGTAGTGTTCTGTAGGGGCCCATAGGGTTCCTTCCATAGGGGCTGGCAGTGTTCCGTAGGGTCCTCTAGGGTTGAGTAAGTGCCCGCAGGAGTCTGTAGGAGTCTGTGGGATTCTGTAAGGTTCCGGAGGGTTCTGCAGGGTTCTCTAGGGGCCCATAGAGTTCCGTAGTGGCTGGTAAAGTTCCGTAGGGCCCTGTGGGGTTCTGTATGGACCTGTAGGGTTCCAGAGGGGCCTGCAGGGTTCCGTAAGTGCCCGCAGGTGTCTGTAGGGTTCCGTAAGGGTCTGTAGGGTTCCGTAGGTGCCTGCAGTGTTCTGTAGGAGCCCATAGGGTTTTAGTGAGGTTCCGTTGTGTTGCTAAGGGTCTTGTAGAGTGCTGTCGGGTCCTGGAGTATTCTGTAGGGTTCCAGAGGGGCTCGTAGGGTTCCGTCAAAATCTGTAGGCTTCCGTAGGGGCCCGGGGAGTCCCGTAGATATCCGTAGGGGCCTGTAGGGTTGTGTAAGTGCCCGCAGGGGTTGGTAGGAGCTTGTAGGGTGCCATAAGTTTCCAGAGGGTTGTGTAGGGTTCCGTAGGGGCCTGTGGTGTTCCCTAGGGGCCTGTAGAGTCTCGTACAGTTCCGTAGTGTCCTGTAGGTTTCCATAAGCGCCCGCAGAGGTCTGAAGGGGCCCGTACTGTTCCGTAAGGATCCATAGGGCTCCGTAGAGCTTCGTAGGTTCCCTAGAGGCCTGTAGAGTACCGCAGGAGCCAGTAGTGTTCTGTAGGGGCCCGTAGGGATCCTTCCATAGGGGCTGGCAGTGTTCCGTAGGGTCCTCTAGGGTTGAGTAAGTGCCCGCAGGAGTCTGTAGGAATCCGTGGGATTCTCTAAGGTTCTGGAGGGTTCTGCAGGGTTCCGTAGGGGCCCGTAGAGTTCCGTAGTGGCTGGTAAAGTTCCCTAGGGCCCTGTACTGTTCCGTAACACCCTGCAAGGGTCTTTAGGCTTCCGTAGGGGCTGGTAGGGTTCCATAAAGTTCCGTGGGTTCCTGCAGAGTTCTGCAAGTGCCCGCAAGGGCCTGTAGGGGCGCACAGTGTTTCTGTCAGGTTCCGCAGAGTTCCGTAGGGGCCATAGGTTTCCGTAGCGGCTGGTAGTATTCCGTAGGGGTCTGTAGGGTTCCGTAGGCACCTGCAGTGTTCTGTAGGAGCCCATAGGGTTTTAGTGAGGTTCCGTTGTGTTGCTAAGGGTCTTGTAGAGTGCTGTCGGGTCCTGGAGTATTCTGTAGGGTTCCAGAGGGGCTCGTAGGGTTCCGTCAAAATCTGTAGTGTTCCCTAGGGGCCCATAGAGTCCCGTAGAGATCCGTAGGGGCCTGTAGGGTTGTGTAAGTGCCCGCAGGGGTTGGTAGGAGCTTGTAGGGTGCCATAAGTTTCCAGAGGGTTGTGTAGGGTTCCGTAGGGGCCTGTGGTGTTCCCTAGGGGCCTGTAGAGTCTCGTACGTTTCCGTAGGGGCCTGTGGTGTTCCCTAGGGCCCTGTAGAGTCTCGTACGGTTCCGTAGGGGCCTGTGGTGTTCCCTAGGGGCCTCTAGAGTCTCGTACAGTTCCGTAGGGTCCTGTAGGTTTCCATAAGCGCCCGCAGAGGTCTGAAGGGGCCCGTACTGTTCCGTAAGGATCCATAGGGTTCCGTAGAGCTTCGTAGGTTCCCTAGAGGCCTGTAGAGTACCGCAGGAGCTAGTAGTGTTCTGTAGGGGCCCGTAAGGTTCCTTCCGTAGGTGCTGGCAGTGTTCCGTAGGGGCCTGTAGGGTTGTGTAAGTGCCCGCAGCAGTCTGTAGGAGTCTGTGGGATTCTGTAAGGTTCTGGAGGGTTCTGCAGGGTTCTGTAGGGGCCCATAGAGTTCCGTAGTGGCTGGTAAAGTTCCGTAGGGCCCTGTGGGGTTCTGTATGGACCTGTAGGGTTCTCTAGGGGCCTGCAGGGTTCTGTAAGTGCCCGCAGGTGTCTGTAGGGTTCCGTAAGGGTCTGTAGGGTTCCGTAGGCGCCTGCAGTGTTCTGTAGGAGCCCATAGGGTTTTAGTGAGGTTCCGTTGTGTTGCTAAGGGTCTTGTAGAGTGCTGTCGGGTCCTGGAGTATTCTGTAGGGTTCCAGAGGGGCTCGTAGGGTTCCGTCAAATCTGTAGGCTTCCCTAGGGGCCCGTGGAGTCCCGTAGATTTCCGTAGGGGCCTGTAGGGTTGTGTAAGTGCCCGCAGGGGTTGGTAGGAGCTTGTAGGGTGCCATATGTTTCCGGAGGGTTGTGTAGGGTTCCGTAGGGGCCTGTGGTGTTCCCTAGGGGCCTGTAGAGTCTCGTACGTTTCCGTAGGGGCCTGTGGTGTTCCCTAGGGCCCTGTAGAGTCTCGTACGGTTCCGTAGGGGCCTGTGGTGTTCCCTAGGGGCCTCTAGAGTCTCGTACAGTTCCGTAGGGTCCTGTAGGTTTCCATAAGCGCCCGCAGAGGTCTGAAGGGGCCCGTACTGTTCCGTAAGGATCCATAGGGCTCCGTAGGGCTTCGTAGGTTCCCTAGAGGCCTGTAGAGTACCGCAGGAGCTAGTAGTGTTCTGTAGGGGCCCATAGGGTTCCTTCCATAGGGGCTGGCAGTGTTCCGTAGGGTCCTCTAGGGTTGAGTAAGTGCCCGCAGGAGTCTGTAGGAATCCGTGGGATTCTGTAAGGTTCTGGAGGGTTCTGCAGGGTTCCGTAGGGACCCGTAGAGTTCCGTAGTGGCTGGTAAAGTTCCGTAGGGCCCTGTACCGTTCCGTAACTGCCTGCAAGGGTCTTTAGGCTTCCGTAGGGGCTGGTAGGGTTCCATAAAGTTCCGTGGGTTCCTGCAGAGTTCTGCAAGTGCCCGCAAGGGCCTGTAGGGGCGCACAGTGTTTCTGTCAGGTTCCGCAGAGTTCCGTAGGGGCCATAGGTTTCCGTAGCGGCTGGTAGTATTCCGTAGGGGTCTGTAGGGTTCCGTAGGCACCTGCAGTGTTCTGTAGGAGCCCATAGGGTTTTAGTGAGGTTCCGTTGTGTTGCTAAGGGTCTTGTAGAGTGCTGTCGGGTCCTGGAGTATTCTGTAGGGTTCCAGAGGGGCTCGTAGGGTTCCGTCAAAATCTGTAGGCTTCCCTAGGGGCCCATAGAGTCCCGTAGATTTCCGTAGGGGCCTGTAGGGTTGTGTAAGTGCCCGCAGGGGTTGGTAGGAGCTTGTAGGGTGCCATAAGTTTCCAGAGGGTTGTGTAGGGTTCCGTAGGGGCCTGTGGTGTTCCCTAGGGGCCTCTAGAGTCTCGTACGTTTCCGTAGGGGCCTGTGGTGTTCCCTAGGACCCTGTAGAGTCTCGTACGGTTCCGTAGGGGCCTGTGGTGTTCCCTAGGGGCCTGTAGAGTCTCGTACAGTTCCGTAGGGTCCTGTAGGTTTCCATAAGCGCCCGCAGAGGTCTGAAGGGGCCCGTACTGTTCCGTAAGGATCCATAGGGTTCCGTAGAGCTTCGTAGGTTCCCTAGAGGCCTGTAGAGTACCGCAGGAGCTAGTAGTGTTCTGTAGGGGCCCGTAGGGTTCCTTCCATAGGTGCTGGCAGTGTTCCGTAGGGGCCTGTAGGGTTGTGTAAGTGCCCGCAGCAGTCTGTAGGAGTCTGTGGGATTCTGTAAGGTTCTGGAGGGTTCTGCAGGGTTCTGTAGGGGCCCATAGAGTTCCGTAGTGGCTGGTAAAGTTCCGTAGGGCCCTGTGGGGTTCTGTATGGACCTGTAGGGTTCTGTAGGGGCCTGCAGGGTTCTGTAAGTGCCCGCAGGTGTCTGTAGGGTTCCGTAAGGGTCTGTAGGGTTCCGTAGGCGCCTGCAGTGTTCTGTAGGAGCCCATAGGGTTTTAGTGAGGTTCCGTTGTGTTGCTAAGGGTCTTGTAGAGTGCTGTCGGGTCCTGGAGTATTCTGTAGGGTTCCAGAGGGGCTGGTAGGGTTCCGTCAAATCTGTAGGCTTCCCTAGGGGCCCGTGGAGTCCCGTAGATTTCCGTAGGGGCCTGTAGGGTTGTGTAAGTGCCCGCAGGGGTTGGTAGGAGCTTGTAGGGTGCCATATGTTTCCGGAGGGTTGTGTAGGGTTCCGTAGGGGCCTGTGGTGTTCCCTAGGGGCCTGTAGAGTCTCGTACGTTTCCGTAGGGGCCTGTGGTGTTCCCTAGGGCCCTGTAGAGTCTCGTACGGTTCCGTAGGGGCCTGTGGTGTTCCCTAGGGGCCTCTAGAGTCTCGTACAGTTCCGTAGGGTCCTGTAGGTTTCCATAAGCGCCCGCAGAGGTCTGAAGGGGCCCGTACTGTTCCGTAAGGATCCATAGGGCTCCGTAGGGCTTCGTAGGTTCCCTAGAGGCCTGTAGAGTACCGCAGGAGCCAGTAGTGTTCTGTAGGGGCCCATAGGGTTCCTTCCATAGGGGCTGGCAGTGTTCCGTAGGGTCCTCTAGGGTTGAGTAAGTGCCCGCAGGAGTCTGTAGGAATCCGTGGGATTCTGTAAGGTTCTGGAGGGTTCTGCAGGGTTCCGTAGGGACCCGTAGAGTTCCGTAGTGGCTGGTAAAGTTCCGTAGGGCCCTGTACCGTTCCGTAACTGCCTGCAAGGGTCTTTAGGCTTCCGTAGGGGCTGGTAGGGTTCCATAAAGTTCCGTGGGTTCCTGCAGAGTTCTGCAAGTGCCCGCAAGGGCCTGTAGGGGCGCACAGTGTTTCTGTCAGGTTCCGCAGAGTTCCGTAGGGGCCATAGGTTTCCGTAGCGGCTGGTAGTATTCCGTAGGGGTCTGTAGGGTTCCGTAGGCACCTGCAGTGTTCTGTAGGAGCCCATAGGGTTTTAGTGAGGTTCCGTTGTGTTGCTAAGGGTCTTGTAGAGTGCTGTCGGGTCCTGGAGTATTCTGTAGGGTTCCAGAGGGGCTCGTAGGGTTCCGTCAAAATCTGTAGGCTTCCCTAGGGGCCCATAGAGTCCCGTAGAGATCCGTAGGGGCCTGTAGGGTTGTGTAAGTGCCCGCAGGGGTTGGTAGGAGCTTGTAGGGTGCCATAAGTTTCCAGAGGGTTGTGTAGGGTTCCGTAGGGGCCTGTGGTGTTCCCTAGGGGCCTGTAGAGTCTCGTACGTTTCCGTAGGGGCCTGTGGTGTTCCCTAGGGCCCTGTAGAGTCTCGTACGGTTCCGTAGGGGCCTGTGGTGTTCCCTAGGGGCCTCTAGAGTCTCGTACAGTTCCGTAGTGTCCTGTAGGTTTCCATAAGCGCCCGCAGAGGTCTGAAGGGGCCCGTACTGTTCCGTAAGGATCCATAGGGCTCCGTAGAGCTTCGTAGGTTCCCTAGAGGCCTGTAGAGTACCGCAGGAGCCAGTAGTGTTCTGTAGGGGCCCGTAGGGTTCCTTCCATAGGGGCTGGCAGTGTTCCGTAGGGTCCTCTAGGGTTGAGTAAGTGCCCGCAGGAGTCTGTAGGAATCCGTGGGATTCTGTAAGGTTCTGGAGGGTTCTGCAGGGTTCCGTAGGGGCCCGTAGAGTTCCGTAGTGGCTGGTAACGTTCCCTAGGGCCCTGTACCGTTCCGTAACAGCCTGCAAGGGTCTTTAGGCTTCCGTAGGGGCTGGTAGGGTTCCATAAATTTCCGTGGGTTCCTGCAGAGTTCTGCAAGTGCCCGCAAGGGCCTGTAGGGGCCCACAGTGTTTCTGTCAGGTTCTGTAGAGTTCCGTAGGGGCCATAGGTTTCCGTAGCGGCTGGTAGTATTCCGTAGGGGTCTGTAGGGTTCCGTAGGCACCTGCAGTGTTCTGTAGGAGCCCATAGGGTTTTAGTGAGGTTCCGTTGTGTTGCTAAGGGTCTTGTAGAGTGCTGTCGGGTCCTGGAGTATTCTGTAGGGTTCCAGATGGGCTCGTAGGGTTCCGTCAAAATCTGTAGGCTTCCCTAGGGGCCCATAGAGTCCCGTAGATTTCCGTAGGGGCCTGTAGGGTTGTGTAAGTGCCCGCAGGGGTTGGTAGGAGCTTGTAGGGTGCCATAAGTTTCCAGAGGGTTGTGTAGGGTTCCGTAGGGGCCTGTGGTGTTCCCTAGGGGCCTCTAGAGTCTCGTACGTTTCCGTAGGGGCCTGTGGTGTTCCCTAGGACCCTGTAGAGTCTCGTACGGTTCCGTAGGGGCCTGTGGTGTTCCCTAGGGGCCTGTAGAGTCTCGTACAGTTCCGTAGGGTCCTGTAGGTTTCCATAAGCGCCCGCAGAGGTCTGAAGGGGCCCGTACTGTTCCGTAAGGATCCATAGGGTTCCGTAGAGCTTCGTAGGTTCCCTAGAGGCCTGTAGAGTACCGCAGGAGCCAGTAGTGTTCTGTAGGGGCCCGTAGGGTTCCTTCCATAGGTGCTGGCAGTGTTCCGTAGGGGCCTGTAGGGTTGTGTAAGTGCCCGCAGCAGTCTGTAGGAGTCTGTGGGATTCTGTAAGGTTCTGGAGGGTTCTGCAGGGTTCTGTAGGGGCCCATAGAGTTCCGTAGTGGCTGGTAAAGTTCCGTAGGGCCCTGTGGGGTTCTGTATGGACCTGTAGGGTTCTGTAGGGGCCTGCAGGGTTCTGTAAGTGCCCGCAGGTGTCTGTAGGGTTCCGTAAGGGTCTGTAGGGTTCCGTAGGCGCCTGCAGTGTTCTGTAGGAGCCCATAGGGTTTTAGTGAGGTTCCGTTGTGTTGCTAAGGGTCTTGTAGAGTGCTGTCGGGTCCTGGAGTATTCTGTAGGGTTCCAGAGGGGCTCGTAGGGTTCCGTCAAATCTGTAGGCTTCCCTAGGGGCCCGTGGAGTCCCGTAGATTTCCGTAGGGGCCTGTAGGGTTGTGTAAGTGCCCGCAGGGGTTGGTAGGAGCTTGTAGGGTGCCATATGTTTCCGGAGGGTTGTGTAGGGTTCCGTAGGGGCCTGTGGTGTTCCCTAGGGGCCTCTAGAGTCTCGTACGTTTCCGTAGGGGCCTGTGGTGTTCCCTAGGGCCCTGTAGAGTCTCGTACGGTTCCGTAGGGGCCTGTGGTGTTCCCTAGGGGCCTCTAGAGTCTCGTACAGTTCCGTAGGGTCCTGTAGGTTTCCATAAGCGCCCGCAGAGGTCTGAAGGGGCCCGTACTGTTCCGTAAGGATCCATAGGGCTCCGTAGGGCTTCGTAGGTTCCCTAGAGGCCTGTAGAGTACCGCAGGAGCCAGTAGTGTTCTGTAGGGGCCCATAGGGTTCCTTCCATAGGGGCTGGCAGTGTTCCGTAGGGTCCTCTAGGGTTGAGTAAGTGCCCGCAGGAGTCTGTAGGAATCCGTGGGATTCTGTAAGGTTCTGGAGGGTTCTGCAGGGTTCCGTAGGGACCCGTAGAGTTCCGTAGTGGCTGGTAAAGTTCCGTAGGGCCCTGTACCGTTCCGTAACTGCCTGCAAGGGTCTTTAGGCTTCCGTAGGGGCTGGTAGGGTTCCATAAAGTTCCGTGGGTTCCTGCAGAGTTCTGCAAGTGCCCGCAAGGGCCTGTAGGGGCGCACAGTGTTTCTGTCAGGTTCCGCAGAGTTCCGTAGGGGCCATAGGTTTCCGTAGCGGCTGGTAGTATTCCGTAGGGGTCTGTAGGGTTCCGTAGGCACCTGCAGTGTTCTGTAGGAGCCCATAGGGTTTTAGTGAGGTTCCGTTGTGTTGCTAAGGGTCTTGTAGAGTGCTGTCGGGTCCTGGAGTATTCTGTAGGGTTCCAGAGGGGCTCGTAGGGTTCCGTCAAAATCTGTAGGCTTCCCTAGGGGCCCATAGAGTCCCGTAGAGATCCGTAGGGGCCTGTAGGGTTGTGTAAGTGCCCGCAGGGGTTGGTAGGAGCTTGTAGGGTGCCATAAGTTTCCAGAGGGTTGTGTAGGGTTCCGTAGGGGCCTGTGGTGTTCCCTAGGGGCCTGTAGAGTCTCGTACGTTTCCGTAGGGGCCTGTGGTGTTCCCTAGGGCCCTGTAGAGTCTCGTACGGTTCCGTAGGGGCCTGTGGTGTTCCCTAGGGGCCTCTAGAGTCTCGTACAGTTCCGTAGGGTCCTGTAGGTTTCCATAAGTGCCCGCAGAGGTCTGAAGGGGCCCGTACTGTTCCGTAAGGATCCATAGGGTTCCGTAGAGCTTCGTAGGTTCCCTAGAGGCCTGTAGAGTACCGCAGGAGCCAGTAGTGTTCTGTAGGGGCCCGTAAGGTTCCTTCCGTAGGTGCTGGCAGTGTTCCGTAGGGGCCTGTAGGGTTGTGTAAGTGCCCGCAGCAGTCTGTAGGAGTCTGTGGGATTCTGTAAGGTTCTGGAGGGTTCTGCAGGGTTCCGTAGGGGCCCGTAGAGTTCCGTAGTGGCTGGTAAAGTTCCGTAGGGCCCTGTGGGGTTCTGTATGGACCTGTAGGGTTCTGTAGGGGCCTGCAGGGTTCTGTAAGTGCCCGCAGGTGTCTGTAGGGTTCCGTAAGGGTCTGTAGGGTTCCGTAGGCGCCTGCAGTGTTCTGTAGGAGCCTATAGGGTTTTAGTGAGGTTCCGTTGTGTTGCTAAGGGTCTTGTAGAGTGCTGTCGAGTCCTGGAGTATTCTGTAGGGTTCCAGAGGGGCTCGTAGGGTTCCGTTGAAATCTGTAGGCTTCCCTAGGGGCCCGTGGAGTCCCGTAGATTTCCGTAGGGACCTGTAGGGTTGTGTAAGTGCCCGCAGGGGTTGGTAGGAGCTTGTAGGGTGCCATAAGTTTCCAGAGGGTTGTGTAGGGTTCCGTAGGGGCCTGTGGTGTTCCCTAGGGGCCTGTAGAGTCTCGTACGTTTCCGTAGGGGCCTGTGGTGTTCCCTAGGGCCCTGTAGAGTCTCGTACGGTTCCGTAGGGGCCTGTGGTGTTCCCTAGGGGCCTCTAGAGTCTCGTACAGTTCCGTAGGGTCCTGTAGGTTTCCATAAGCGCCCGCAGAGGTCTGAAGGGGCCCGTACTGTTCCGTAAGGATCCATAGGGTTCCGTAGAGCTTCGTAGGTTCCCTAGAGGCCTGTAGAGTACCGCAGGAGCTAGTAGTGTTCTGTAGGGGCCCGTAGGGTTCCTTCCATAGGTGCTGGCAGTGTTCCGTAGGGGCCTGTAGGGTTGTGTAAGTGCCCGCAGCAGTCTGTAGGAGTCTGTGGGATTCTGTAAGGTTCTGGAGGGTTCTGCAGGGTTCTGTAGGGGCCCATAGAGTTCCGTAGTGGCTGGTAAAGTTCCGTAGGGCCCTGTGGGGTTCTGTATGGACCTGTAGGGTTCTGTAGGGGCCTGCAGGGTTCTGTAAGTGCCCGCAGGTGTCTGTAGGGTTCCGTAAGGGTCTGTAGGGTTCCGTAGGCGCCTGCAGTGTTCTGTAGGAGCCCATAGGGTTTTCGTGAGGTTCCGTTGTGTTGCTAAGGGTCTTGTAGAGTGCTGTCGGGTCCTGGAGTATTCTGTAGGGTTCCAGAGGGGCTCGTAGGGTTCCGTCGAAATCTGTAGGCTTCCCTAGGGGCCTGTGGAGTCCCGTAGATTTCCGTAGGGGCCTGTAGGGTTGTGTAAGTGCCCGCAGGGGTTGGTAGGAGCTTGTAGGGTGCCATATGTTTCCGGAGGGTTGTGTAGGGTTCCGTAGGGGCCTGTGGTGTTCCCTAGGGGCCTGTAGAGTCTCGTACGGTTCCGTAGGGGCCTGTGGTGTTCCCTAGGGGCCTCTAGAGTCTCGTAGAGTTCCGTAGGGTCCTGTAGGTTTCCATAAGCGCCCGCAGAGGTCTGAAGGGGCCCGTACTGTTCCGTAAGGATCCATAGGGTTCCGTAGAGCTTCGTAGGTTCCCTAGAGGCCTGTGGAGTACCGCAGGAGCCAGTAGTGTTCTGTAGGGGCCCGTAGGGTTCCTTCCATAGGAGCTGGCAGTGTTCCGTAGGGTCCTCTAGGGTTGAGTAAGTGCCCACAGGAGTCTGTACGAATCCGTGGGATTCTGTAAGGTTCTGGAGGGTTCTGCAGGGTTCCGTAGAGGCCCGTAGAGTTCCGTAGTGGCTGGTAACGTTCCCTAGGGCCCTGTACCGTTCCGTAACAGCCTGCAAGGGTCTTTAGGCTTCCGTAGGGGCTGGTAGGGTTCCATAAAGTTCCGTGGGTTCCTGCAGAGTTCTGCAAGTGCCCGCAAGGGCCTGTAGGGGCGCACAGTGTTTCTGTCAGGTTCCGCAGAGTTCCGTAGGGGCCATAGGTTTCCGTAGCGGTTGGTAGTATTCCGTAGGGGTCTGTAGGGTTCCGTAGGCACCTGCAGTGTTCTGTAGGAGCCCATAGGGTTTTAGTGAGGTTCCGTTGTGTTGCTAAGGGTCTTGTAGAGTGCTGTCGGGTCCTGGAGTATTCTGTAGGGTTCCAGAGGGGCTCGTAGGGTTCCGTCAAATCTGTAGGCTTCCCTAGGGGCCCGTGGAGTCCTGTACATTTCCGTAGGGACCTGTAGGGTTGTGTAAGTGCCCGCAGGGGTTGGTAGGAGCTTGTAGGGTGCCATAAGTTTCCAGAGGGTTGTGTAGGGTTCCGTAGGGGCCTGTGGTGTTCCCTAGGGGCTTGTAGAGTCTCGTACAGTTCCGTAGTGTCCTGTAGGTTTCCATAAGCGCCCGCAGAGGTCTGAAGGGGCCCGTACTGTTCCGTAAGGATCCATAGGGTTCCGTAGAGCTTCGTAGGTTCCCTAGAGGCCTGTAGAGTACCGCAGGAGCTAGTAGTGTTCTGTAGGGGCCCGTAAGGTTCCTTCCGTAGGTGCTGGCAGTGTTCCGTAGGGGCCTGTAGGGTTGTGTAAGTGCCCGCAGCAGTCTGTAGGAGTCTGTGGGATTCTGTAAGGTTCTGGAGGGTTCTGCAGGGTTCCGTAGGGGCCCGTAGAGTTCCGTAGTGGCTGGTAAAGTTCCGTAGGGCCCTGTGGGGTTCTGTATGGACCTGTAGGGTTCTGTAGGGGCCTGCAGGGTTCTGTAAGTGCCCGCAGGTGTCTGTAGGGTTCCGTAAGGGTCTGTAGGGTTCCGTAGGCGCCTGCAGTGTTCTGTAGGAGCCTATAGGGTTTTAGTGAGGTTCCGTTGTGTTGCTAAGGGTCTTGTAGAGTGCTGTCGAGTCCTGGAGTATTCTGTAGGGTTCCAGAGGGGCTCGTAGGGTTCCGTTGAAATCTGTAGGCTTCCCTAGGGGCCCGTGGAGTCCCGTAGATTTCCGTAGGGACCTGTAGGGTTGTGTAAGTGCCCGCAGGGGTTGGTAGGAGCTTGTAGGGTGCCATAAGTTTCCAGAGGGTTGTGTAGGGTTCCGTAGGGGCCTGTGGTGTTCCCTAGGGGCCTGTAGAGTCTCGTACGTTTCCGTAGGGGCCTGTGGTGTTCCCTAGGGCCCTGTAGAGTCTCGTACGGTTCCGTAGGGGCCTGTGGTGTTCCCTAGGGGCCTCTAGAGTCTCGTACAGTTCCGTAGGGTCCTGTAGGTTTCCATAAGCGCCCGCAGAGGTCTGAAGGGGCCCGTACTGTTCCGTAAGGATCCATAGGGTTCCGTAGAGCTTCGTAGGTTCCCTAGAGGCCTGTAGAGTACCGCAGGAGCTAGTAGTGTTCTGTAGGGGCCCGTAGGGTTCCTTCCATAGGTGCTGGCAGTGTTCCGTAGGGGCCTGTAGGGTTGTGTAAGTGCCCGCAGCAGTCTGTAGGAGTCTGTGGGATTCTGTAAGGTTCTGGAGGGTTCTGCAGGGTTCTGTAGGGGCCCATAGAGTTCCGTAGTGGCTGGTAAAGTTCCGTAGGGCCCTGTGGGGTTCTGTATGGACCTGTAGGGTTCTGTAGGGGCCTGCAGGGTTCTGTAAGTGCCCGCAGGTGTCTGTAGGGTTCCGTAAGGGTCTGTAGGGTTCCGTAGGCGCCTGCAGTGTTCTGTAGGAGCCCATAGGGTTTTCGTGAGGTTCCGTTGTGTTGCTAAGGGTCTTGTAGAGTGCTGTCGGGTCCTGGAGTATTCTGTAGGGTTCCAGAGGGGCTCGTAGGGTTCCGTCGAAATCTGTAGGCTTCCCTAGGGGCCTGTGGAGTCCCGTAGATTTCCGTAGGGGCCTGTAGGGTTGTGTAAGTGCCCGCAGGGGTTGGTAGGAGCTTGTAGGGTGCCATATGTTTCCGGAGGGTTGTGTAGGGTTCCGTAGGGGCCTGTGGTGTTCCCTAGGGGCCTGTAGAGTCTCGTACGGTTCCGTAGGGGCCTGTGGTGTTCCCTAGGGGCCTCTAGAGTCTCGTAGAGTTCCGTAGGGTCCTGTAGGTTTCCATAAGCGCCCGCAGAGGTCTGAAGGGGCCCGTACTGTTCCGTAAGGATCCATAGGGTTCCGTAGAGCTTCGTAGGTTCCCTAGAGGCCTGTGGAGTACCGCAGGAGCCAGTAGTGTTCTGTAGGGGCCCGTAGGGTTCCTTCCATAGGAGCTGGCAGTGTTCCGTAGGGTCCTCTAGGGTTGAGTAAGTGCCCACAGGAGTCTGTACGAATCCGTGGGATTCTGTAAGGTTCTGGAGGGTTCTGCAGGGTTCCGTAGAGGCCCGTAGAGTTCCGTAGTGGCTGGTAACGTTCCCTAGGGCCCTGTACCGTTCCGTAACAGCCTGCAAGGGTCTTTAGGCTTCCGTAGGGGCTGGTAGGGTTCCATAAAGTTCCGTGGGTTCCTGCAGAGTTCTGCAAGTGCCCGCAAGGGCCTGTAGGGGCGCACAGTGTTTCTGTCAGGTTCCGCAGAGTTCCGTAGGGGCCATAGGTTTCCGTAGCGGTTGGTAGTATTCCGTAGGGGTCTGTAGGGTTCCGTAGGCACCTGCAGTGTTCTGTAGGAGCCCATAGGGTTTTAGTGAGGTTCCGTTGTGTTGCTAAGGGTCTTGTAGAGTGCTGTCGGGTCCTGGAGTATTCTGTAGGGTTCCAGAGGGGCTCGTAGGGTTCCGTCAAATCTGTAGGCTTCCCTAGGGGCCCGTGGAGTCCTGTACATTTCCGTAGGGACCTGTAGGGTTGTGTAAGTGCCCGCAGGGGTTGGTAGGAGCTTGTAGGGTGCCATAAGTTTCCAGAGGGTTGTGTAGGGTTCCGTAGGGGCCTGTGGTGTTCCCTAGGGGCTTGTAGAGTCTCGTACAGTTCCGTAGTGTCCTGTAGGTTTCCATAAGCGCCCGCAGAGGTCTGAAGGGGCCCGTACTGTTCCGTAAGGATCCATAGGGCTCCGTAGAGCTTCGTAGGTTCCCTAGAAGCCTGTAGAGTACCGCAGGAGCCAGTAGTGTTCTGTAGGGGCCCGCAGGGTTCCTTCCATAGGGGCTGGCAGTGTTCCGTAGGGTCCTCTAGGGTTGAGTAAGTGCCCGCAGGAGTCTGTAGGAATCCGTGGGATTCTGTAAGGTTCTGGAGGGTTCTGCAGGGTTCCGTAGGGGCCCGTAGAGTTCCATAGTGGCTGGTAACGTTCCCTAGGGCCCTGTACTGTTCTGTAACAGCCTGCAAGGGTCTTTAGGCTTCCGTAGGGGCTGGTAGGGTTCCATAAAGTTCCGTGGGTTCCTGCAGAGTTCTGCAAGTGCCCGCAAGGGCCTGTAGGGGCGCACAGTGTTTCTGTCAGGTTCCGCAGAGTTCCGTAGGGGCCATAGGTTTCCGTAGCGGTTGGTAGTATTCCGTAGGGGTCTGTAGGGTTCCGTAGGCACCTGCAGTGTTCTGTAGGAGCCCATAGGGTTTTAGTGAGGTTCCGTTGTGTTGCTAAGGGTCTTGTAGAGTGCTGTCGGGTCCTGGAGTATTCTGTAGGGTTCCAGAGGGGCTCGTAGGGTTCCGTCAAATCTGTAGGCTTCCCTAGGGGCCCGTGGAGTCCTGTACATTTCCGTAGGGACCTGTAGGGTTGTGTAAGTGCCCGCAGGGGTTGGTAGGAGCTTGTAGGGTGCCATAAGTTTCCAGAGGGTTGTGTAGGGTTCCGTAGGGGCCTGTGGTGTTCCCTAGGGGCTTGTAGAGTCTCGTACAGTTCCGTAGTGTCCTGTAGGTTTCCATAAGCGCCCGCAGAGGTCTGAAGGGGCCCGTACTGTTCCGTAAGGATCCATAGGGTTCCGTAGAGCTTCGTAGGTTCCCTAGAGGCCTGTAGAGTACCGCAGGAGCTAGTAGTGTTCTGTAGGGGCCCGTAAGGTTCCTTCCGTAGGTGCTGGCAGTGTTCCGTAGGGGCCTGTAGGGTTGTGTAAGTGCCCGCAGCAGTCTGTAGGAGTCTGTGGGATTCTGTAAGGTTCTGGAGGGTTCTGCAGGGTTCCGTAGGGGCCCGTAGAGTTCCGTAGTGGCTGGTAAAGTTCCGTAGGGCCCTGTGGGGTTCTGTATGGACCTGTAGGGTTCTGTAGGGGCCTGCAGGGTTCTGTAAGTGCCCGCAGGTGTCTGTAGGGTTCCGTAAGGGTCTGTAGGGTTCCGTAGGCGCCTGCAGTGTTCTGTAGGAGCCTATAGGGTTTTAGTGAGGTTCCGTTGTGTTGCTAAGGGTCTTGTAGAGTGCTGTCGAGTCCTGGAGTATTCTGTAGGGTTCCAGAGGGGCTCGTAGGGTTCCGTTGAAATCTGTAGGCTTCCCTAGGGGCCCGTGGAGTCCCGTAGATTTCCGTAGGGACCTGTAGGGTTGTGTAAGTGCCCGCAGGGGTTGGTAGGAGCTTGTAGGGTGCCATAAGTTTCCAGAGGGTTGTGTAGGGTTCCGTAGGGGCCTGTGGTGTTCCCTAGGGGCCTGTAGAGTCTCGTACGTTTCCGTAGGGGCCTGTGGTGTTCCCTAGGGCCCTGTAGAGTCTCGTACGGTTCCGTAGGGGCCTGTGGTGTTCCCTAGGGGCCTCTAGAGTCTCGTACAGTTCCGTAGGGTCCTGTAGGTTTCCATAAGCGCCCGCAGAGGTCTGAAGGGGCCCGTACTGTTCCGTAAGGATCCATAGGGTTCCGTAGAGCTTCGTAGGTTCCCTAGAGGCCTGTAGAGTACCGCAGGAGCTAGTAGTGTTCTGTAGGGGCCCGTAGGGTTCCTTCCATAGGTGCTGGCAGTGTTCCGTAGGGGCCTGTAGGGTTATGTAAGTGCCCGCAGCAGTCTGTAGGAGTCTGTGGGATTCTGTAAGGTTCTGGAGGGTTCTGCAGGGTTCTGTAGGGGCCCATAGAGTTCCGTAGTGGCTGGTAAAGTTCCGTAGGGCCCTGTGGGGTTCTGTATGGACCTGTAGGGTTCTGTAGGGGCCTGCAGGGTTCTGTAAGTGCCCGCAGGTGTCTGTAGGGTTCCGTAAGGGTCTGTAGGGTTCCGTAGGCGCCTGCAGTGTTCTGTAGGAGCCCATAGGGTTTTCGTGAGGTTCCGTTGTGTTGCTAAGGGTCTTGTAGAGTGCTGTCGGGTCCTGGAGTATTCTGTAGGGTTCCAGAGGGGCTCGTAGGGTTCCGTCGAAATCTGTAGGCTTCCCTAGGGGCCTGTGGAGTCCCGTAGATTTCCGTAGGGGCCTGTAGGGTTGTGTAAGTGCCCGCAGGGGTTGGTAGGAGCTTGTAGGGTGCCATATGTTTCCGGAGGGTTGTGTAGGGTTCCGTAGGGGCCTGTGGTGTTCCCTAGGGGCCTGTAGAGTCTCGTACGGTTCCGTAGGGGCCTGTGGTGTTCCCTAGGGGCCTCTAGAGTCTCGTAGAGTTCCGTAGGGTCCTGTAGGTTTCCATAAGCGCCCGCAGAGGTCTGAAGGGGCCCGTACTGTTCCGTAAGGATCCATAGGGTTCCGTAGAGCTTCGTAGGTTCCCTAGAGGCCTGTGGAGTACCGCAGGAGCCAGTAGTGTTCTGTAGGGGCCCGTAGGGTTCCTTCCATAGGAGCTGGCAGTGTTCCGTAGGGTCCTCTAGGGTTGAGTAAGTGCCCACAGGAGTCTGTACGAATCCGTGGGATTCTGTAAGGTTCTGGAGGGTTCTGCAGGGTTCCGTAGAGGCCCGTAGAGTTCCGTAGTGGCTGGTAACGTTCCCTAGGGCCCTGTACCGTTCCGTAACAGCCTGCAAGGGTCTTTAGGCTTCCGTAGGGGCTGGTAGGGTTCCATAAAGTTCCGTGGGTTCCTGCAGAGTTCTGCAAGTGCCCGCAAGGGCCTGTAGGGGCGCACAGTGTTTCTGTCAGGTTCCGCAGAGTTCCGTAGGGGCCATAGGTTTCCGTAGCGGTTGGTAGTATTCCGTAGGGGTCTGTAGGGTTCCGTAGGCACCTGCAGTGTTCTGTAGGAGCCCATAGGGTTTTAGTGAGGTTCCGTTGTGTTGCTAAGGGTCTTGTAGAGTGCTGTCGGGTCCTGGAGTATTCTGTAGGGTTCCAGAGGGGCTCGTAGGGTTCCGTCAAATCTGTAGGCTTCCCTAGGGGCCCGTGGAGTCCTGTACATTTCCGTAGGGACCTGTAGGGTTGTGTAAGTGCCCGCAGGGGTTGGTAGGAGCTTGTAGGGTGCCATAAGTTTCCAGAGGGTTGTGTAGGGTTCCGTAGGGGCCTGTGGTGTTCCCTAGGGGCTTGTAGAGTCTCGTACAGTTCCGTAGTGTCCTGTAGGTTTCCATAAGCGCCCGCAGAGGTCTGAAGGGGCCCGTACTGTTCCGTAAGGATCCATAGGGCTCCGTAGAGCTTCGTAGGTTCCCTAGAAGCCTGTAGAGTACCGCAGGAGCCAGTAGTGTTCTGTAGGGGCCCGCAGGGTTCCTTCCATAGGGGCTGGCAGTGTTCCGTAGGGTCCTCTAGGGTTGAGTAAGTGCCCGCAGGAGTCTGTAGGAATCCGTGGGATTCTGTAAGGTTCTGGAGGGTTCTGCAGGGTTCCGTAGGGGCCCGTAGAGTTCCATAGTGGCTGGTAACGTTCCCTAGGGCCCTGTACTGTTCTGTAACAGCCTGCAAGGGTCTTTAGGCTTCTGTAGGGGCTGGTAGGGTTCCATAAAGTTCCGTGGGTTCCTGCAGAGTTCTGCAAGTGCCCGCAAGGGCCTGTAGGGGCCCACAGTGTTTCTGTCAGGTTCCATAGAGTTCCGTAGGGGCCATAGGTTTCCGTAGCGGCTGGTAGTATTCCGTAGGGGTCTGTAGGGTTCCGTAGGCGCCTGCAGTGTTCTGTAGGAGCCCATAGGGTTTTAGTGAGGTTCCGTTGTGTTGCTAAGGCTCTTGTAGAGTGCTGTCGGGTCCTGGAGTATTCTGTAGGGTTCCAGAGGGGCTCGTAGGGTTCCGTCAAAATCTGTAGGCTTCCCTAGGGGCCCGTGGAGTCCCGTAGATTTCCGTAGGGGCCTGTAGGGTTGTGTAAGTGCCCGCAGGGGTTGGTAGGAGCTTGTAGGGTGCCATATGTTTCCGGAGGGTTGTGTAGGGTTCCGTAGGGGCCTGTGGTGTTCCCTAGGGGCCTCTAGAGTCTCGTACGTTTCCGTAGGGGCCTGTGGTGTTCCCTAGGGCCCTGTAGAGTCTCGTACGGTTCCGTAGGGGCCTGTGGTGTTCCCTAGGGGCCTGTAGAGTCTCGTACAGTTCCGTAGGGTCCTGTAGGTTTCCATAAGTGCCCGCAGAGGTCTGAAGGGGCCCGTACTGTTCCGTAAGGATCCATAGGGCTCCGTAGAGCTTCGTAGGTTCCCTAGAGGCCTGTAGAGTACCGCAGGAGCCAGTAGTGTTCTGTAGGGGCCCGTAGGGTTCCTTCCATAGGGGCTGGCAGTGTTCCGTAGGGTCCTCTAGGGTTGAGTAAGTGCCCGCAGGAGTCTGTAGGAATCCGTGGGATTCTGTAAGGTTCTGGAGGGTTCTGCAGGGTTCCGTAGGGGCCCGTAGAGTTCCGTAGTGGCTGGTAACGTTCCCTAGGGCCCTGTACCGTTCCGTAACAGCCTGCAAGGGTCTTTAGGCTTCCGTAGGGGCTGGTAGGGTTCCATAAAGTTCCGTGGGTTCCTGCAGAGTTCTGCAAGTGCCCGCAAGGGCCTGTAGGGGCCCACAGTGTTTCTGTCAGGTTCTGTAGAGTTCCGTAGGGGCCATAGGTTTCCGTAGCGGCTGGTAGTATTCCGTAGGGGTCTGTAGGGTTCCGTAGGCACCTGCAGTGTTCTGTAGGAGCCCATAGGGTTTTAGTGAGGTTCCGTTGTGTTGCTAAGGGTCTTGTAGAGTGCTGTCGGGTCCTGGAGTATTCTGTAGGGTTCCAGATGGGCTCGTAGGGTTCCGTCAAAATCTGTAGGCTTCCCTAGGGGCCCATAGAGTCCCGTAGATTTCCGTAGGGGCCTGTAGGGTTGTGTAAGTGCCCGCAGGGGTTGGTAGGAGCTTGTAGGGTGCCATAAGTTTCCAGAGGGTTGTGTAGGGTTCCGTAGGGGCCTGTGGTGTTCCCTAGGGGCCTCTAGAGTCTCGTACGTTTCCGTAGGGGCCTGTGGTGTTCCCTAGGGCCCTGTAGAGTCTCGTACGGTTCCGTAGGGGCCTGTGGTGTTCCCTAGGGGCCTGTAGAGTCTCGTACAGTTCCGTAGGGTCCTGTAGGTTTCCATAAGCGCCCGCAGAGGTCTGAAGGGGCCCGTACTGTTCCGTAAGGATCCATAGGGTTCCGTAGAGCTTCGTAGGTTCCCTAGAGGCCTGTAGAGTACCGCAGGAGCTAGTAGTGTTCTGTAGGGGCCCGTAGGGTTCCTTCCATAGGTGCTGGCAGTGTTCCGTAGGGGCCTGTAGGGTTGTGTAAGTGCCCGCAGCAGTCTGTAGGAGTCTGTGGGATTCTGTAAGGTTCTGGAGGGTTCTGCAGGGTTCTGTAGGGGCCCATAGAGTTCCGTAGTGGCTGGTAAAGTTCCGTAGGGCCCTGTGGGGTTCTGTATGGACCTGTAGGGTTCTGTAGGGGCCTGCAGGGTTCTGTAAGTGCCCGCAGGTGTCTGTAGGGTTCCGTAAGGGTCTGTAGGGTTCCGTAGGCGCCTGCAGTGTTCTGTAGGAGCCCATAGGCTTTTAGTGAGGTTCCGTTGTGTTGCTAAGGGTCTTGTAGAGTGCTGTCGGGTCCTGGAGTATTCTGTAGGGTTCCAGAGGGGCTCGTAGGGTTCCGTCAAATCTGTAGGCTTCCCTAGGGGCCCGTGGAGTCCCGTAGATTTCCGTAGGGACCTGTAGGGTTGTGTAAGTGCCCGCAGGGGTTGGTAGGAGCTTGTAGGGTGCCATAAGTTTCCAGAGGGTTGTGTAGGGTTCCGTAGGGGCCTGTGGTGTTCCCTAGGGGCCTGTAGAGTCTCGTACGTTTCCGTAGGGGCCTGTGGTGTTCCCTAGGGCCCTGTAGAGTCTCGTACGGTTCCGTAGGGGCCTGTGGTGTTCCCTAGGGGCCTCTAGAGTCTCGTACAGTTCCGTAGGGTCCTGTAGGTTTCCATAAGCGCCCGCAGAGGTCTGAAGGGGCCCGTACTGTTCCGTAAGGATCCATAGGGTTCCGTAGAGCTTCGTAGGTTCCCTAGAGGCCTGTAGAGTACCGCAGGAGCTAGTAGTGTTCTGTAGGGGCCCGTAGGGTTCCTTCCATAGGTGCTGGCAGTGTTCCGTAGGGGCCTGTAGGGTTGTGTAAGTGCCCGCAGCAGTCTGTAGGAGTCTGTGGGATTCTGTAAGGTTCTGGAGGGTTCTGCAGGGTTCTGTAGGGGCCCATAGAGTTCCGTAGTGGCTGGTAAAGTTCCGTAGGGCCCTGTGGGGTTCTGTATGGACCTGTAGGGTTCTGTAGGGGCCTGCAGGGTTCTGTAAGTGCCCGCAGGTGTCTGTAGGGTTCCGTAAGGGTCTGTAGGGTTCCGTAGGCGCCTGCAGTGTTCTGTAGGAGCCCATAGGGTTTTCGTGAGGTTCCGTTGTGTTGCTAAGGGTCTTGTAGAGTGCTGTCGGGTCCTGGAGTATTCTGTAGGGTTCCAGAGGGGCTCGTAGGGTTCCGTCGAAATCTGTAGGCTTCCCTAGGGGCCTGTGGAGTCCCGTAGATTTCCGTAGGGGCCTGTAGGGTTGTGTAAGTGCCCGCAGGGGTTGGTAGGAGCTTGTAGGGTGCCATATGTTTCCGGAGGGTTGTGTAGGGTTCCGTAGGGGCCTGTGGTGTTCCCTAGGGGCCTGTAGAGTCTCGTACGGTTCCGTAGGGGCCTGTGGTGTTCCCTAGGGGCCTCTAGAGTCTCGTAGAGTTCCGTAGGGTCCTGTAGGTTTCCATAAGCGCCCGCAGAGGTCTGAAGGGGCCCGTACTGTTCCGTAAGGATCCATAGGGTTCCGTAGAGCTTCGTAGGTTCCCTAGAGGCCTGTGGAGTACCGCAGGAGCCAGTAGTGTTCTGTAGGGGCCCGTAGGGTTCCTTCCATAGGAGCTGGCAGTGTTCCGTAGGGTCCTCTAGGGTTGAGTAAGTGCCCACAGGAGTCTGTACGAATCCGTGGGATTCTGTAAGGTTCTGGAGGGTTCTGCAGGGTTCCGTAGAGGCCCGTAGAGTTCCGTAGTGGCTGGTAACGTTCCCTAGGGCCCTGTACCGTTCCGTAACAGCCTGCAAGGGTCTTTAGGCTTCCGTAGGGGCTGGTAGGGTTCCATAAAGTTCCGTGGGTTCCTGCAGAGTTCTGCAAGTGCCCGCAAGGGCCTGTAGGGGCGCACAGTGTTTCTGTCAGGTTCCGCAGAGTTCCGTAGGGGCCATAGGTTTCCGTAGCGGTTGGTAGTATTCCGTAGGGGTCTGTAGGGTTCCGTAGGCACCTGCAGTGTTCTGTAGGAGCCCATAGGGTTTTAGTGAGGTTCCGTTGTGTTGCTAAGGGTCTTGTAGAGTGCTGTCGGGTCCTGGAGTATTCTGTAGGGTTCCAGAGGGGCTCGTAGGGTTCCGTCAAATCTGTAGGCTTCCCTAGGGGCCCGTGGAGTCCTGTACATTTCCGTAGGGACCTGTAGGGTTGTGTAAGTGCCCGCAGGGGTTGGTAGGAGCTTGTAGGGTGCCATAAGTTTCCAGAGGGTTGTGTAGGGTTCCGTAGGGGCCTGTGGTGTTCCCTAGGGGCTTGTAGAGTCTCGTACAGTTCCGTAGTGTCCTGTAGGTTTCCATAAGCGCCCGCAGAGGTCTGAAGGGGCCCGTACTGTTCCGTAAGGATCCATAGGGCTCCGTAGAGCTTCGTAGGTTCCCTAGAAGCCTGTAGAGTACCGCAGGAGCCAGTAGTGTTCTGTAGGGGCCCGCAGGGTTCCTTCCATAGGGGCTGGCAGTGTTCCGTAGGGTCCTCTAGGGTTGAGTAAGTGCCCGCAGGAGTCTGTAGGAATCCGTGGGATTCTGTAAGGTTCTGGAGGGTTCTGCAGGGTTCCGTAGGGGCCCGTAGAGTTCCATAGTGGCTGGTAACGTTCCCTAGGGCCCTGTACTGTTCTGTAACAGCCTGCAAGGGTCTTTAGGCTTCTGTAGGGGCTGGTAGGGTTCCATAAAGTTCCGTGGGTTCCTGCAGAGTTCTGCAAGTGCCCGCAAGGGCCTGTAGGGGCCCACAGTGTTTCTGTCAGGTTCCATAGAGTTCCGTAGGGGCCATAGGTTTCCGTAGCGGCTGGTAGTATTCCGTAGGGGTCTGTAGGGTTCCGTAGGCGCCTGCAGTGTTCTGTAGGAGCCCATAGGGTTTTAGTGAGGTTCCGTTGTGTTGCTAAGGCTCTTGTAGAGTGCTGTCGGGTCCTGGAGTATTCTGTAGGGTTCCAGAGGGGCTCGTAGGGTTCCGTCAAAATCTGTAGGCTTCCCTAGGGGCCCGTGGAGTCCCGTAGATTTCCGTAGGGGCCTGTAGGGTTGTGTAAGTGCCCGCAGGGGTTGGTAGGAGCTTGTAGGGTGCCATATGTTTCCGGAGGGTTGTGTAGGGTTCCGTAGGGGCCTGTGGTGTTCCCTAGGGGCCTCTAGAGTCTCGTACGTTTCCGTAGGGGCCTGTGGTGTTCCCTAGGGCCCTGTAGAGTCTCGTACGGTTCCGTAGGGGCCTGTGGTGTTCCCTAGGGGCCTGTAGAGTCTCGTACAGTTCCGTAGGGTCCTGTAGGTTTCCATAAGTGCCCGCAGAGGTCTGAAGGGGCCCGTACTGTTCCGTAAGGATCCATAGGGCTCCGTAGAGCTTCGTAGGTTCCCTAGAGGCCTGTAGAGTACCGCAGGAGCCAGTAGTGTTCTGTAGGGGCCCGTAGGGTTCCTTCCATAGGGGCTGGCAGTGTTCCGTAGGGTCCTCTAGGGTTGAGTAAGTGCCCGCAGGAGTCTGTAGGAATCCGTGGGATTCTGTAAGGTTCTGGAGGGTTCTGCAGGGTTCCGTAGGGGCCCGTAGAGTTCCGTAGTGGCTGGTAACGTTCCCTAGGGCCCTGTACCGTTCCGTAACAGCCTGCAAGGGTCTTTAGGCTTCCGTAGGGGCTGGTAGGGTTCCATAAAGTTCCGTGGGTTCCTGCAGAGTTCTGCAAGTGCCCGCAAGGGCCTGTAGGGGCCCACAGTGTTTCTGTCAGGTTCTGTAGAGTTCCGTAGGGGCCATAGGTTTCCGTAGCGGCTGGTAGTATTCCGTAGGGGTCTGTAGGGTTCCGTAGGCACCTGCAGTGTTCTGTAGGAGCCCATAGGGTTTTAGTGAGGTTCCGTTGTGTTGCTAAGGGTCTTGTAGAGTGCTGTCGGGTCCTGGAGTATTCTGTAGGGTTCCAGATGGGCTCGTAGGGTTCCGTCAAAATCTGTAGGCTTCCCTAGGGGCCCATAGAGTCCCGTAGATTTCCGTAGGGGCCTGTAGGGTTGTGTAAGTGCCCGCAGGGGTTGGTAGGAGCTTGTAGGGTGCCATAAGTTTCCAGAGGGTTGTGTAGGGTTCCGTAGGGGCCTGTGGTGTTCCCTAGGGGCCTCTAGAGTCTCGTACGTTTCCGTAGGGGCCTGTGGTGTTCCCTAGGGCCCTGTAGAGTCTCGTACGGTTCCGTAGGGGCCTGTGGTGTTCCCTAGGGGCCTGTAGAGTCTCGTACAGTTCCGTAGGGTCCTGTAGGTTTCCATAAGCGCCCGCAGAGGTCTGAAGGGGCCCGTACTGTTCCGTAAGGATCCATAGGGTTCCGTAGAGCTTCGTAGGTTCCCTAGAGGCCTGTAGAGTACCGCAGGAGCTAGTAGTGTTCTGTAGGGGCCCGTAGGGTTCCTTCCATAGGTGCTGGCAGTGTTCCGTAGGGGCCTGTAGGGTTGTGTAAGTGCCCGCAGCAGTCTGTAGGAGTCTGTGGGATTCTGTAAGGTTCTGGAGGGTTCTGCAGGGTTCTGTAGGGGCCCATAGAGTTCCGTAGTGGCTGGTAAAGTTCCGTAGGGCCCTGTGGGGTTCTGTATGGACCTGTAGGGTTCTGTAGGGGCCTGCAGGGTTCTGTAAGTGCCCGCAGGTGTCTGTAGGGTTCCGTAAGGGTCTGTAGGGTTCCGTAGGCGCCTGCAGTGTTCTGTAGGAGCCCATAGGGTTTTAGTGAGGTTCCGTTGTGTTGCTAAGGGTCTTGTAGAGTGCTGTCGGGTCCTGGAGTATTCTGTAGGGTTCCAGAGGGGCTCGTAGGGTTCCGTCAAATCTGTAGGCTTCCCTAGGGGCCCGTGGAGTCCCGTAGATTTCCGTAGGGGCCTGTAGGGTTGTGTAAGTGCCCGCAGGGGTTGGTAGGAGCTTGTAGGGTGCCATATGTTTCCGGAGGGTTGTGTAGGGTTCCGTAGGGGCCTGTGGTGTTCCCTAGGGGCCTGTAGAGTCTCGTACGTTTCCGTAGGGGCCTGTGGTGTTCCCTAGGGCCCTGTAGAGTCTCGTACGGTTCCGTAGGGGCCTGTGGTGTTCCCTAGGGGCCTCTAGAGTCTCGTACAGTTCCGTAGGGTCCTGTAGGTTTCCATAAGCACCCGCAGAGGTCTGAAGGGGCCCGTACTGTTCCGTAAGGATCCATAGGGCTCCGTAGAGCTTCGTAGGTTCCCTAGAGGCCTGTAGAGTACCGCAGGAGCCAGTAGTGTTCTGTAGGGGCCCGTAGGGTTCCTTCCATAGGGGCTGGCAGTGTTCCGTAGGGTCCTCTAGGGTTGTGTAAGTGCCCGCAGGAGTCTGTAGGAATCCGTGGGATTCTGTAAGGTTCTGGAGGGTTCTGCAGGGTTCCGTAGGGGCCCGTAGAGTTCCGTAGTGGCTGGTAACGTTCCCTAGGGCCCTGTACCGTTCCGTAACAGCCTGCAAGGGTCTTTAGGCTTCCGTAGGGGCTGGTAGGGTTCCATAAATTTCCGTGGGTTCCTGCAGAGTTCTGCAAGTGCCCGCAAGGGCCTGTAGGGGCCCACAGTGTTTCTGTCAGGTTCTGTAGAGTTCCGTAGGGGCCATAGGTTTCCGTAGCGGCTGGTAGTATTCCGTAGGGGTCTGTAGGGTTCCGTAGGCACCTGCAGTGTTCTGTAGGAGCCCATAGGGTTTTAGTGAGGTTCCGTTGTGTTGCTAAGGGTCTTGTAGAGTGCTGTCGGGTCCTGGAGTATTCTGTAGGGTTCCAGATGGGCTCGTAGGGTTCCGTCAAAATCTGTAGGCTTCCCTAGGGGCCCATAGAGTCCCGTAGATTTCCGTAGGGGCCTGTAGGGTTGTGTAAGTGCCCGCAGGGGTTGGTAGGAGCTTGTAGGGTGCCATAAGTTTCCAGAGGGTTGTGTAGGGTTCCGTAGGGGCCTGTGGTGTTCCCTAGGGGCCTGTAGAGTCTCGTACGTTTCCGTAGGGGCCTGTGGTGTTCCCTAGGGCCCTGTAGAGTCTCGTACGGTTCCGTAGGGGCCTGTGGTGTTCCCTAGGGGCCTGTAGAGTCTCGTACAGTTCCGTAGGGTCCTGTAGGTTTCCATAAGCGCCCGCAGAGGTCTGAAGGGGCCCGTACTGTTCCGTAAGGATCCATAGGGTTCCGTAGAGCTTCGTAGGTTCCCTAGAGGCCTGTAGAGTACCGCAGGAGCTAGTAGTGTTCTGTAGGGGCCCGTAGGGTTCCTTCCATAGGTGCTGGCAGTGTTCCGTAGGGGCCTGTAGGGTTGTGTAAGTGCCCGCAGCAGTCTGTAGGAGTCTGTGGGATTCTGTAAGGTTCTGGAGGGTTCTGCAGGGTTCTGTAGGGGCCCATAGAGTTCCGTAGTGGCTGGTAAAGTTCCGTAGGGCCCTGTGGGGTTCTGTATGGACCTGTAGGGTTCTGTAGGGGCCTGCAGGGTTCTGTAAGTGCCCGCAGGTGTCTGTAGGGTTCCGTAAGGGTCTGTAGGGTTCCGTAGGCGCCTGCAGTGTTCTGTAGGAGCCCATAGGCTTTTAGTGAGGTTCCGTTGTGTTGCTAAGGGTCTTGTAGAGTGCTGTCGGGTCCTGGAGTATTCTGTAGGGTTCCAGAGGGGCTCGTAGGGTTCCGTCAAATCTGTAGGCTTCCCTAGGGGCCCGTGGAGTCCCGTAGATTTCCGTAGGGGCCTGTAGGGTTGTGTAAGTGCCCGCAGGGGTTGGTAGGAGCTTGTAGGGTGCCATATGTTTCCGGAGGGTTGTGTAGGGTTCCGTAGGGGCCTGTGGTGTTCCCTAGGGGCCTGTAGAGTCTCGTACGTTTCCGTAGGGGCCTGTGGTGTTCCCTAGGGCCCTGTAGAGTCTCGTACGGTTCCGTAGGGGCCTGTGGTGTTCCCTAGGGGCCTCTAGAGTCTCGTAGAGTTCCGTAGGGTCCTGTAGGTTTCCATAAGCGCCCGCAGAGGTCTGAAGGGGCCCGTACTGTTCCGTAAGGATCCATAGGGCTCCGTAGGGCTTCGTAGGTTCCCTAGAGGCCTGTAGAGTACCGCAGGAGCCAGTAGTGTTCTGTAGGGGCCCATAGGGTTCCTTCCATAGGGGCTGGCAGTGTTCCGTAGGGTCCTCTAGGGTTGAGTAAGTGCCCGCAGGAGTCTGTAGGAATCCGTGGGATTCTGTAAGGTTCTGGAGGGTTCTGCAGGGTTCCGTAGGGGCCCGTAGAGTTCCGTAGTGGCTGGTAAAGTTCCGTAGGGCCCTGTACCGTTCCGTAACTGCCTGCAAGGGTCTTTAGGCTTCCGTAGGGGCTGGTAGGGTTCCATAAAGTTCCGTGGGTTCCTGCAGAGTTCTGCAAGTGCCCGCAAGGGCCTGTAGGGGCGCACAGTGTTTCTGTCAGGTTCCGCAGAGTTCCGTAGGGGCCATAGGTTTCCGTAGCGGCTGGTAGTATTCCGTAGGGGTCTGTAGGGTTCCGTAGGCACCTGCAGTGTTCTGTAGGAGCCCATAGGGTTTTAGTGAGGTTCCGTTGTGTTGCTAAGGGTCTTGTAGAGTGCTGTCGGGTCCTGGAGTATTCTGTAGGGTTCCAGAGGGGCTCGTAGGGTTCCGTCAAAATCTGTAGGCTTCCCTAGGGGCCCATAGAGTCCCGTAGAGATCCGTAGGGGCCTGTAGGGTTGTGTAAGTGCCCGCAGGGGTTGGTAGGAGCTTGTAGGGTGCCATAAGTTTCCAGAGGGTTGTGTAGGGTTCCGTAGGGGCCTGTGGTGTTCCCTAGGGGCCTGTAGAGTCTCGTACGTTTCCGTAGGGGCCTGTGGTGTTCCCTAGGGCCCTGTAGAGTCTCGTACGGTTCCGTAGGGGCCTGTGGTGTTCCCTAGGGGCCTGTAGAGTCTCGTACAGTTCCGTAGGGTCCTGTAGGTTTCCATAAGCGCCCGCAGAGGTCTGAAGGGGCCCGTACTGTTCCGTAAGGATCCATAGGGTTCCGTAGAGCTTCGTAGGTTCCCTAGAAGCCTGTAGAGTACCGCAGGAGCTAGTAGTGTTCTGTAGGGGCCCGTAAGGTTCCTTCCGTAGGTGCTGGCAGTGTTCCGTAGGGGCCTGTAGGGTTGTGTAAGTGCCCGCAGAAGTCTGTAGGAGTCTGTGGGATTCTGTAAGGTTCTGGAGGGTTCTGCAGGGTTCCGTAGGGGCCCGTAGAGTTCCGTAGTGGCTGGTAAAGTTCCGTAGGGCCCTGTGGGGTTCTGTATGGACCTGTAGGGTTCTGTAGGGGCCTGCAGGGTTCTGTAAGTGCCCGCAGGTGTCTGTAGGGTTCCGTAAGGGTCTGTAGGGTTCCGTAGGCGCCTGCAGTGTTCTGTAGGAGCCTATAGGGTTTTAGTGAGGTTCCGTTGTGTTGCTAAGGGTCTTGTAGAGTGCTGTCGAGTCCTGGAGTATTCTGTAGGGTTCCAGAGGGGCTCGTAGGGTTCCGTCAAATCTGTAGGCTTCCCTAGGGGCCCGTGGAGTCCCGTAGATTTCCGTAGGGACCTGTAGGGTTGTGTAAGTGCCCGCAGGGGTTGGTAGGAGCTTGTAGGGTGCCATAAGTTTCCAGAGGGTTGTGTAGGGTTCCGTAGGGGCCTGTGGTGTTCCCTAGGGGCCTGTAGAGTCTCGTACAGTTCCGTAGGGTCCTGTAGGTTTCCATAAGTGCCCGCAGAGGTCTGAAGGGGCCCGTACTGTTCCGTAAGGATCCATAGGGCTCCGTAGAGCTTCGTAGGTTCCCTAGAGGCCTGTAGAGTACCGCAGGAGCCAGTAGTGTTCTGTAGGGGCCCGTAGGGTTCCTTCCATAGGAGCTGGCAGTGTTCCGTAGGGTCCTCTAGGGTTGAGTAAGTGCCCGCAGGAGTCTGTAGGAATCCGTGGGATTCTGTAAGGTTCTGGAGGGTTCTGCAGGATTCCGTAGGGGCCCGTAGAGTTCCGTAGTGGCTGGTAAAGTTCCCTAGGGCCCTGTACCGTTCCGTAACTGCCTGCAAGGGTCTTTAGGCTTCCGTAGGGGCTGGTAGGGTTCCATAAAGTTCCGTGGGTTCCTGCAGAGTTCTGCAAGTGCCCGCAAGGGCCTGTAGGGGCGCACAGTGTTTCTGTCAGGTTCTGTAGAGTTCCGTAGGGGCCATAGGTTTCCGTAGCGGCTGGTAGTATTCCGTAGGGGTCTGTAGGGTTCCGTAGGCACCTGCAGTGTTCTGTAGGAGCCCATAGGGTTTTAGTGAGGTTCCGTTGTGTTGCTAAGGGTCTTGTAGAGTGCTGTCGAGTCCTGGAGTATTCTGTAGGGTTCCAGAGGGGCTCGTAGGGTTCCGTTGAAATCTGTAGGCTTCCCTAGGGGCCCGTGGAGTCCCGTAGATTTCCGTAGGGGCCTGTAGGGTTGTGTAAGTGCCCGCAGGGGTTGGTAGGAGCTTGTAGGGTGCCATAAGTTTCCAGAGGGTTGTGTAGGGTTCCGTAGGGGCCTGTGGTGTTCCCTAGGGGCCTGTAGAGTCTCGTACGTTTCCGTAGGGGCCTGTGGTGTTCCCTAGGGCCCTGTAGAGTCTCGTACGGTTCCGTAGGGGCCTGTGGTGTTCCCTAGGGGCCTCTAGAGTCTCGTACAGTTCCGTAGGGTCCTGTAGGTTTCCATAAGCGCCCGCAGAGGTCTGAAGGGGCCCGTACTGTTCCGTAAGGATCCATAGGGTTCCGTAGAGCTTCGTAGGTTCCCTAGAGGCCTGTAGAGTACCGCAGGAGCTAGTAGTGTTCTGTAGGGGCCCGTAGGGTTCCTTCCATAGGTGCTGGCAGTGTTCCGTAGGGGCCTGTAGGGTTGTGTAAGTGCCCGCAGCAGTCTGTAGGAGTCTGTGGGATTCTGTAAGGTTCTGGAGGGTTCTGCAGGGTTCTGTAGGGGCCCATAGAGTTCCGTAGTGGCTGGTAAAGTTCCGTAGGGCCCTGTGGGGTTCTGTATGGACCTGTAGGGTTCTGTAGGGGCCTGCAGGGTTCTGTAAGTGCCCGCAGGTGTCTGTAGGGTTCCGTAAGGGTCTGTAGGGTTCCGTAGGCGCCTGCAGTGTTCTGTAGAAGCCCATAGGGTTTTCGTGAGGTTCCGTTGTGTTGCTAAGGGTCTTGTAGAGTGCTGTCGGGTCCTGGAGTATTCTGTAGGGTTCCAGAGGGGCTCGTAGGGTTCCGTCGAAATCTGTAGGCTTCCCTAGGGGCCTGTGGAGTCCCGTAGATTTCCGTAGGGGCCTGTAGGGTTGTGTAAGTGCCCGCAGGGGTTGGTAGGAGCTTGTAGGGTGCCATATGTTTCCGGAGGGTTGTGTAGGGTTCCGTAGGGGCCTGTGGTGTTCCCTAGGGGCCTGTAGAGTCTCGTACGGTTCCGTAGGGGCCTGTGGTGTTCCCTAGGGGCCTCTAGAGTCTCGTAGAGTTCCGTAGGGTCCTGTAGGTTTCCATAAGCGCCCGCAGAGGTCTGAAGGGGCCCGTACTGTTCCGTAAGGATCCATAGGGCTCCGTAGGGCTTCGTAGGTTCCCTAGAGGCCTGTAGAGTACCGCAGGAGCCAGTAGTGTTCTGTAGGGGCCCATAGGGTTCCTTCCATAGGGGCTGGCAGTGTTCCGTAGGGTCCTCTAGGGTTGAGTAAGTGCCCGCAGGAGTCTGTAGGAATCCGTGGGATTCTGTAAGGTTCTGGAGGGTTCTGCAGGGTTCCGTAGGGGCCCGTAGAGTTCCGTAGTGGCTGGTAAAGTTCCGTAGGGCCCTGTACCGTTCCGTAACTGCCTGCAAGGGTCTTTAGGCTTCCGTAGGGGCTGGTAGGGTTCCATAAAGTTCCGTGGGTTCCTGCAGAGTTCTGCAAGTGCCCGCAAGGGCCTGTAGGGGCGCACAGTGTTTCTGTCAGGTTCCGCAGAGTTCCGTAGGGGCCATAGGTTTCCGTAGCGGCTGGTAGTATTCCGTAGGGGTCTGTAGGGTTCCGTAGGCACCTGCAGTGTTCTGTAGGAGCCCATAGGGTTTTAGTGAGGTTCCGTTGTGTTGCTAAGGGTCTTGTAGAGTGCTGTCGGGTCCTGGAGTATTCTGTAGGGTTCCAGAGGGGCTCGTAGGGTTCCGTCAAAATCTGTAGGCTTCCCTAGGGGCCCATAGAGTCCCGTAGAGATCCGTAGGGGCCTGTAGGGTTGTGTAAGTGCCCGCAGGGGTTGGTAGGAGCTTGTAGGGTGCCATAAGTTTCCAGAGGGTTGTGTAGGGTTCCGTAGGGGCCTGTGGTGTTCCCTAGGGGCCTGTAGAGTCTCGTACGTTTCCGTAGGGGCCTGTGGTGTTCCCTAGGGCCCTGTAGAGTCTCGTACGGTTCCGTAGGGGCCTGTGGTGTTCCCTAGGGGCCTCTAGAGTCTCGTACAGTTCCGTAGGGTCCTGTAGGTTTCCATAAGTGCCCGCAGAGGTCTGAAGGGGCCCGTACTGTTCCGGAAGGATCCATAGGGTTCCGTAGAGCTTCGTAGGTTCCCTAGAAGCCTGTAGAGTACCGCAGGAGCTAGTAGTGTTCTGTAGGGGCCCGTAAGGTTCCTTCCGTAGGTGCTGGCAGTGTTCCGTAGGGGCCTGTAGGGTTGTGTAAGTGCCCGCAGAAGTCTGTAGGAGTCTGTGGGATTCTGTAAGGTTCTGGAGGGTTCTGCAGGGTTCCGTAGGGGCCCGTAGAGTTCCGTAGTGGCTGGTAAAGTTCCGTAGGGCCCTGTGGGGTTCTGTATGGACCTGTAGGGTTCTGTAGGGGCCTGCAGGGTTCTGTAAGTGCCCGCAGGTGTCTGTAGGGTTCCGTAAGGGTCTGTAGGGTTCCGTAGGCGCCTGCAGTGTTCTGTAGGAGCCTATAGGGTTTTAGTGAGGTTCCGTTGTGTTGCTAAGGGTCTTGTAGAGTGCTGTCGAGTCCTGGAGTATTCTGTAGGGTTCCAGAGGGGCTGGTAGGGTTCCGTCAAATCTGTAGGCTTCCCTAGGGGCCCGTGGAGTCCCGTAGATTTCCGTAGGGACCTGTAGGGTTGTGTAAGTGCCCGCAGGGGTTGGTAGGAGCTTGTAGGGTGCCATAAGTTTCCAGAGGGTTGTGTAGGGTTCCGTAGGGGCCTGTGGTGTTCCCTAGGGGCCTGTAGAGTCTCGTACAGTTCCGTAGGGTCCTGTAGGTTTCCATAAGTGCCCGCAGAGGTCTGAAGGGGCCCGTACTGTTCCGTAAGGATCCATAGGGCTCCGTAGAGCTTCGTAGGTTCCCTAGAGGCCTGTAGAGTACCGCAGGAGCCAGTAGTGTTCTGTAGGGGCCCGTAGGGTTCCTTCCATAGGAGCTGGCAGTGTTCCGTAGGGTCCTCTAGGGTTGAGTAAGTGCCCGCAGGAGTCTGTAGGAATCCGTGGGATTCTGTAAGGTTCTGGAGGGTTCTGCAGGGTTCCGTAGGGGCCCGTAGAGTTCCGTAGTGGCTGGTAACGTTCCCTAGGGCCCTGTACCGTTCCGTAACTGCCTGCAAGGGTCTTTAGGCTTCCGTAGGGGCTGGTAGGGTTCCATAAAGTTCCGTGGGTTCCTGCAGAGTTCTGCAAGTGCCCGCAAGGGCCTGTAGGGGCGCACAGTGTTTCTGTCAGGTTCTGTAGAGTTCCGTAGGGGCCATAGGTTTCCGTAGCGGCTGGTAGTATTCCGTAGGGGTCTGTAGGGTTCCGTAGGCACCTGCAGTGTTCTGTAGGAGCCCATAGGGTTTTAGTGAGGTTCCGTTGTGTTGCTAAGGGTCTTGTAGAGTGCTGTCGAGTCCTGGAGTATTCTGTAGGGTTCCAGAGGGGCTCGTAGGGTTCCGTTGAAATCTGTAGGCTTCCCTAGGGGCCCGTGGAGTCCCGTAGATTTCCGTAGGGGCCTGTAGGGTTGTGTAAGTGCCCGCAGGGGTTGGTAGGAGCTTGTAGGGTGCCATAAGTTTCCAGAGGGTTGTGTAGGGTTCCGTAGGGGCCTGTGGTGTTCCCTAGGGGCCTCTAGAGTCTCGTACGTTTCCGTAGGGGCCTGTGGTGTTCCCTAGGGCCCTGTAGAGTCTCGTACGGTTCCGTAGGGGCCTGTGGTGTTCCCTAGGGGCCTCTAGAGTCTCGTACAGTTCCGTAGGGTCCTGTAGGTTTCCATAAGCGCCCGCAGAGGTCTGAAGGGGCCCGTACTGTTCCGTAAGGATCCATAGGGTTCCGTAGAGCTTCGTAGGTTCCCTAGAGGCCTGTAGAGTACCGCAGGAGCTAGTAGTGTTCTGTAGGGGCCCGTAGGGTTCCTTCCATAGGTGCTGGCAGTGTTCCGTAGGGGCCTGTAGGGTTGTGTAAGTGCCCGCAGCAGTCTGTAGGAGTCTGTGGGATTCTGTAAGGTTCTGGAGGGTTCTGCAGGGTTCTGTAGGGGCCCATAGAGTTCCGTAGTGGCTGGTAAAGTTCCGTAGGGCCCTGTGGGGTTCTGTATGGACCTGTAGGGTTCTGTAGGGGCCTGCAGGGTTCTGTAAGTGCCCGCAGGTGTCTGTAGGGTTCCGTAAGGGTCTGTAGGGTTCCGTAGGCGCCTGCAGTGTTCTGTAGGAGCCCATAGGGTTTTCGTGAGGTTCCGTTGTGTTGCTAAGGGTCTTGTAGAGTGCTGTCGGGTCCTGGAGTATTCTGTAGGGTTCCAGAGGGGCTCGTAGGGTTCCGTCGAAATCTGTAGGCTTCCCTAGGGGCCTGTGGAGTCCCGTAGATTTCCGTAGGGGCCTGTAGGGTTGTGTAAGTGCCCGCAGGGGTTGGTAGGAGCTTGTAGGGTGCCATATGTTTCCGGAGGGTTGTGTAGGGTTCCGTAGGGGCCTGTGGTGTTCCCTAGGGGCCTGTAGAGTCTCGTACGGTTCCGTAGGGGCCTGTGGTGTTCCCTAGGGGCCTCTAGAGTCTCGTAGAGTTCCGTAGGGTCCTGTAGGTTTCCATAAGCGCCCGCAGAGGTCTGAAGGGGCCCGTACTGTTCCGTAAGGATCCATAGGGTTCCGTAGAGCTTCGTAGGTTCCCTAGAGGCCTGTGGAGTACCGCAGGAGCCAGTAGTGTTCTGTAGGGGCCCGTAGGGTTCCTTCCATAGGAGCTGGCAGTGTTCCGTAGGGTCCTCTAGGGTTGTGTAAGTGCCCGCAGCAGTCTGTAGGAGTCTGTGGGATTCTGTAAGGTTCTGGAGGGTTCTGCAGGGTTCCGTAGAGGCCCGTAGAGTTCCGTAGTGGCTGGTAACGTTCCCTAGGGCCCTGTACCGTTCCGTAACAGCCTGCAAGGGTCTTTAGGCTTCCGTAGGGGCTGGTAGGGTTCCATAAAGTTCCGTGGGTTCCTGCAGAGTTCTGCAAGTGCCCGCAAGGGCCTGTAGGGGCGCACAGTGTTTCTGTCAGGTTCCGCAGAGTTCCGTAGGGGCCATAGGTTTCCGTAGCGGTTGGTAGTATTCCGTAGGGGTCTGTAGGGTTCCGTAGGCACCTGCAGTGTTCTGTAGGAGCCCATAGGGTTTTAGTGAGGTTCCGTTGTGTTGCTAAGGGTCTTGTAGAGTGCTGTCGGGTCCTGGAGTATTCTGTAGGGTTCCAGAGGGGCTCGTAGGGTTCCGTCAAATCTGTAGGCTTCCCTAGGGGCCCGTGGAGTCCTGTACATTTCCGTAGGGACCTGTAGGGTTGTGTAAGTGCCCGCAGGGGTTGGTAGGAGCTTGTAGGGTGCCATAAGTTTCCAGAGGGTTGTGTAGGGTTCCGTAGGGGCCTGTGGTGTTCCCTAGGGGCTTGTAGAGTCTCGTACAGTTCCGTAGTGTCCTGTAGGTTTCCATAAGCGCCCGCAGAGGTCTGAAGGGGCCCGTACTGTTCCGTAAGGATCCATAGGGCTCCGTAGAGCTTCGTAGGTTCCCTAGAAGCCTGTAGAGTACCGCAGGAGCCAGTAGTGTTCTGTAGGGGCCCGTAGGGTTCCTTCCATAGGGGCTGGCAGTGTTCCGTAGGGTCCTCTAGGGTTGAGTAAGTGCCCGCAGGAGTCTGTAGGGATCCGTGGGATTCTGTAAGGTTCTGGAGGGTTCTGCAGGGTTCCGTAGGGGCCCGTAGAGTTCCATAGTGGCTGGTAACGTTCCCTAGGGCCCTGTACTGTTCCGTAACAGCCTGCAAGGGTCTTTAGGCTTCTGTAGGGGCTGGTAGGGTTCCATAAAGTTCCGTGGGTTCCTGCAGAGTTCTGCAAGTGCCCGCAAGGGCCTGTAGGGGCGCACAGTGTTTCTGTCAGGTTCCATAGAGTTCCGTAGGGGCCATAGGTTTCCGTAGCGGCTGGTAGTATTCCGTAGGGGTCTGTAGGGTTCCGTAGGCGCCTGCAGTGTTCTGTAGGAGCCCATAGGGTTTTAGTGAGGTTCCGTTGTGTTGCTAAGGCTCTTGTAGAGTGCTGTCGGGTCCTGGAGTATTCTGTAGGGTTCCAGAGGGGCTCGTAGGGTTCCGTCAAAATCTGTAGGCTTCCCTAGGGGCCCGTGGAGTCCCGTAGATTTCCGTAGGGGCCTGTAGGGTTGTGTAAGTGCCCGCAGGGGTTGGTAGGAGCTTGTAGGGTGCCATATGTTTCCGGAGGGTTGTGTAGGGTTCCGTAGGGGCCTGTGGTGTTCCCTAGGGGCCTGTAGAGTCTCGTACGTTTCCGTAGGGGCCTGTGGTGTTCCCTAGGGCCCTGTAGAGTCTCGTACGGTTCCGTAGGGGCCTGTGGTGTTCCCTAGGGGCCTGTAGAGTCTCGTACAGTTCCGTAGGGTCCTGTAGGTTTCCATAAGTGCCCGCAGAGGTCTGAAGGGGCCCGTACTGTTCCGTAAGGATCCATAGGGCTCCGTAGAGCTTCGTAGGTTCCCTAGAGGCCTCTGGAGTACCGCAGGAGCCAGTAGTGTTCTGTAGGGGCCCGTAGGGTTCCTTCCATAGGGGCTGGCAGTGTTCCGTAGGGTCCTCTAGGGTTGAGTAAGTGCCCGCAGGAGTCTGTAGGAATCCGTGGGATTCTGTAAGGTTCTGGAGGGTTCTGCAGGGTTCCGTAGGGGCCCGTAGAGTTCCGTAGTGGCTGGTAACGTTCCCTAGGGCCCTGTACCGTTCCGTAACAGCCTGCAAGGGTCTTTAGGCTTCCGTAGGGGCTGGTAGGGTTCCATAAAGTTCCGTGGGTTCCTGCAGAGTTCTGCAAGTGCCCGCAAGGGCCTGTAGGGGCCCACAGTGTTTCTGTCAGGTTCTGTAGAGTTCCGTAGGGGCCATAGGTTTCCGTAGCGGCTGGTAGTATTCCGTAGGGGTCTGTAGGGTTCCGTAGGCACCTGCAGTGTTCTGTAGGAGCCCATAGGGTTTTAGTGAGGTTCCGTTGTGTTGCTAAGGGTCTTGTAGAGTGCTGTCGGGTCCTGGAGTATTCTGTAGGGTTCCAGAGGGGCTGGTAGGGTTCCGTCAAAATCTGTAGGCTTCCCTAGGGGCCCATAGAGTCCCGTAGATTTCCGTAGGGGCCTGTAGGGTTGTGTAAGTGCCCGCAGGGGTTGGTAGGAGCTTGTAGGGTGCCATAAGTTTCCAGAGGGTTGTGTAGGGTTCCGTAGGGGCCTGTGGTGTTCCCTAGGGGCCTCTAGAGTCTCGTACGTTTCCGTAGGGGCCTGTGGTGTTCCCTAGGGCCCTGTAGAGTCTCGTACGGTTCCGTAGGGGCCTGTGGTGTTCCCTAGGGGCCTGTAGAGTCTCGTACAGTTCCGTAGGGTCCTGTAGGTTTCCATAAGCGCCCGCAGAGGTCTGAAGGGGCCCGTACTGTTCCGTAAGGATCCATAGGGTTCCGTAGAGCTTCGTAGGTTCCCTAGAGGCCTGTAGAGTACCGCAGGAGCTAGTAGTGTTCTGTAGGGGCCCGTAGGGTTCCTTCCATAGGTGCTGGCAGTGTTCCGTAGGGGCCTGTAGGGTTGTGTAAGTCCCGCAGCAGTCTGTAGGAGTCTGTGGGATTCTGTAAGGTTCTGGAGGGTTCTGCAGGGTTCTGTAGGGGCCCATAGAGTTCCGTAGTGGCTGGTAAAGTTCCGTAGGGCCCTGTGGGGTTCTGTATGGACCTGTAGGGTTCTGTAGGGGCCTGCAGGGTTCTGTAAGTGCCCGCAGGTGTCTGTAGGGTTCCGTAAGGGTCTGTAGGGTTCCGTAGGCGCCTGCAGTGTTCTGTAGGAGCCCATAGGGTTTTCGTGAGGTTCCGTTGTGTTGCTAAGGGTCTTGTAGAGTGCTGTCGGGTCCTGGAGTATTCTGTAGGGTTCCAGAGGGGCTCGTAGGGTTCCGTCGAAATCTGTAGGCTTCCCTAGGGGCCCGTGGAGTCCCGTAGATTTCCGTAGGGGCCTGTAGGGTTGTGTAAGTGCCCGCAGGGGTTGGTAGGAGCTTGTAGGGTGCCATATGTTTCCGGAGGGTTGTGTAGGGTTCCGTAGGGGCCTGTGGTGTTCCCTAGGGGCCTGTAGAGTCTCGTACGGTTCCGTAGGGGCCTGTGGTGTTCCCTAGGGGCCTGTAGAGTCTCGTACAGTTCCGTAGGGTCCTGTAGGTTTCCATAAGCGCCCGCAGAGGTCTGAAGGGGCCCGTACTGTTCCGTAAGGATCCATAGGGTTCCGTAGAGCTTCGTAGGTTCCCTAGAGGCCTGTGGAGTACCGCAGGAGCCAGTAGTGTTCTGTAGGGGCCCGTAGGGTTCCTTCCATAGGAGCTGGCAGTGTTCCGTAGGGTCCTCTAGGGTTGAGTAAGTGCCCACAGGAGTCTGTACGAATCCGTGGGATTCTGTAAGGTTCTGGAGGGTTCTGCAGGGTTCCGTAGAGGCCCGTAGAGTTCCGTAGTGGCTGGTAACGTTCCCTAGGGCCCTGTACCGTTCCGTAACAGCCTGCAAGGGTCTTTAGGCTTCCGTAGGGGCTGGTAGGGTTCCATAAAGTTCCGTGGGTTCCTGCAGAGTTCTGCAAGTGCCCGCAAGGGCCTGTAGGGGCGCACAGTGTTTCTGTCAGGTTCCGCAGAGTTCCGTAGGGGCCATAGGTTTCCGTAGCGGTTGGTAGTATTCCGTAGGGGTCTGTAGGGTTCCGTAGGCACCTGCAGTGTTCTGTAGGAGCCCATAGGGTTTTAGTGAGGTTCCGTTGTGTTGCTAAGGGTCTTGTAGAGTGCTGTCGGGTCCTGGAGTATTCTGTAGGGTTCCAGAGGGGCTCGTAGGGTTCCGTCAAATCTGTAGGCTTCCCTAGGGGCCCGTGGAGTCCTGTACATTTCCGTAGGGACCTGTAGGGTTGTGTAAGTGCCCGCAGGGGTTGGTAGGAGCTTGTAGGGTGCCATAAGTTTCCAGAGGGTTGTGTAGGGTTCCGTAGGGGCCTGTGGTGTTCCCTAGGGGCTTGTAGAGTCTCGTACAGTTCCGTAGTGTCCTGTAGGTTTCCATAAGCGCCCGCAGAGGTCTGAAGGGGCCCGTACTGTTCCGTAAGGATCCATAGGGCTCCGTAGAGCTTCGTAGGTTCCCTAGAAGCCTGTAGAGTACCGCAGGAGCCAGTAGTGTTCTGTAGGGGCCCGCAGGGTTCCTTCCATAGGGGCTGGCAGTGTTCCGTAGGGTCCTCTAGGGTTGAGTAAGTGCCCGCAGGAGTCTGTAGGAATCCGTGGGATTCTGTAAGGTTCTGGAGGGTTCTGCAGGGTTCCGTAGGGGCCCGTAGAGTTCCATAGTGGCTGGTAACGTTCCCTAGGGCCCTGTACTGTTCTGTAACAGCCTGCAAGGGTCTTTAGGCTTCTGTAGGGGCTGGTAGGGTTCCATAAAGTTCCGTGGGTTCCTGCAGAGTTCTGCAAGTGCCCGCAAGGGCCTGTAGGGGCCCACAGTGTTTCTGTCAGGTTCCATAGAGTTCCGTAGGGGCCATAGGTTTCCGTAGCGGCTGGTAGTATTCCGTAGGGGTCTGTAGGGTTCCGTAGGCGCCTGCAGTGTTCTGTAGGAGCCCATAGGGTTTTAGTGAGGTTCCGTTGTGTTGCTAAGGCTCTTGTAGAGTGCTGTCGGGTCCTGGAGTATTCTGTAGGGTTCCAGAGGGGCTCGTAGGGTTCCGTCAAAATCTGTAGGCTTCCCTAGGGGCCCGTGGAGTCCCGTAGATTTCCGTAGGGGCCTGTAGGGTTGTGTAAGTGCCCGCAGGGGTTGGTAGGAGCTTGTAGGGTGCCATATGTTTCCGGAGGGTTGTGTAGGGTTCCGTAGGGGCCTGTGGTGTTCCCTAGGGGCCTCTAGAGTCTCGTACGTTTCCGTAGGGGCCTGTGGTGTTCCCTAGGGCCCTGTAGAGTCTCGTACGGTTCCGTAGGGGCCTGTGGTGTTCCCTAGGGGCCTGTAGAGTCTCGTACAGTTCCGTAGGGTCCTGTAGGTTTCCATAAGTGCCCGCAGAGGTCTGAAGGGGCCCGTACTGTTCCGTAAGGATCCATAGGGCTCCGTAGAGCTTCGTAGGTTCCCTAGAGGCCTGTAGAGTACCGCAGGAGCCAGTAGTGTTCTGTAGGGGCCCGTAGGGTTCCTTCCATAGGGGCTGGCAGTGTTCCGTAGGGTCCTCTAGGGTTGAGTAAGTGCCCGCAGGAGTCTGTAGGAATCCGTGGGATTCTGTAAGGTTCTGGAGGGTTCTGCAGGGTTCCGTAGGGGCCCGTAGAGTTCCGTAGTGGCTGGTAACGTTCCCTAGGGCCCTGTACCGTTCCGTAACAGCCTGCAAGGGTCTTTAGGCTTCCGTAGGGGCTGGTAGGGTTCCATAAAGTTCCGTGGGTTCCTGCAGAGTTCTGCAAGTGCCCGCAAGGGCCTGTAGGGGCCCACAGTGTTTCTGTCAGGTTCTGTAGAGTTCCGTAGGGGCCATAGGTTTCCGTAGCGGCTGGTAGTATTCCGTAGGGGTCTGTAGGGTTCCGTAGGCACCTGCAGTGTTCTGTAGGAGCCCATAGGGTTTTAGTGAGGTTCCGTTGTGTTGCTAAGGGTCTTGTAGAGTGCTGTCGGGTCCTGGAGTATTCTGTAGGGTTCCAGATGGGCTCGTAGGGTTCCGTCAAAATCTGTAGGCTTCCCTAGGGGCCCATAGAGTCCCGTAGATTTCCGTAGGGGCCTGTAGGGTTGTGTAAGTGCCCGCAGGGGTTGGTAGGAGCTTGTAGGGTGCCATAAGTTTCCAGAGGGTTGTGTAGGGTTCCGTAGGGGCCTGTGGTGTTCCCTAGGGGCCTCTAGAGTCTCGTACGTTTCCGTAGGGGCCTGTGGTGTTCCCTAGGGCCCTGTAGAGTCTCGTACGGTTCCGTAGGGGCCTGTGGTGTTCCCTAGGGGCCTGTAGAGTCTCGTACAGTTCCGTAGGGTCCTGTAGGTTTCCATAAGTGCCCGCAGAGGTCTGAAGGGGCCCGTACTGTTCCGTAAGGATCCATAGGGCTCCGTAGAGCTTCGTAGGTTCCCTAGAGGCCTCTGGAGTACCGCAGGAGCCAGTAGTGTTCTGTAGGGGCCCGTAGGGTTCCTTCCATAGGGGCTGGCAGTGTTCCGTAGGGTCCTCTAGGGTTGAGTAAGTGCCCGCAGGAGTCTGTAGGAATCCGTGGGATTCTGTAAGGTTCTGGAGGGTTCTGCAGGGTTCCGTAGGGGCCCGTAGAGTTCCGTAGTGGCTGGTAACGTTCCCTAGGGCCCTGTACCGTTCCGTAACAGCCTGCAAGGGTCTTTAGGCTTCCGTAGGGGCTGGTAGGGTTCCATAAAGTTCCGTGGGTTCCTGCAGAGTTCTGCAAGTGCCCGCAAGGGCCTGTAGGGGCCCACAGTGTTTCTGTCAGGTTCTGTAGAGTTCCGTAGGGGCCATAGGTTTCCGTAGCGGTTGGTAGTATTCCGTAGGGGTCTGTAGGGTTCCGTAGGCACCTGCAGTGTTCTGTAGGAGCCCATAGGGTTTTAGTGAGGTTCCGTTGTGTTGCTAAGGGTCTTGTAGAGTGCTGTCGGGTCCTGGAGTATTCTGTAGGGTTCCAGAGGGGCTGGTAGGGTTCCGTCAAAATCTGTAGGCTTCCCTAGGGGCCCATAGAGTCCCGTAGATTTCCGTAGGGGCCTGTAGGGTTGTGTAAGTGCCCGCAGGGGTTGGTAGGAGCTTGTAGGGTGCCATAAGTTTCCAGAGGGTTGTGTAGGGTTCCGTAGGGGCCTGTGGTGTTCCCTAGGGGCCTCTAGAGTCTCGTACGTTTCCGTAGGGGCCTGTGGTGTTCCCTAGGGCCCTGTAGAGTCTCGTACGGTTCCGTAGGGGCCTGTGGTGTTCCCTAGGGGCCTGTAGAGTCTCGTACAGTTCCGTAGGGTCCTGTAGGTTTCCATAAGCGCCCGCAGAGGTCTGAAGGGGCCCGTACTGTTCCGTAAGGATCCATAGGGTTCCGTAGAGCTTCGTAGGTTCCCTAGAGGCCTGTAGAGTACCGCAGGAGCTAGTAGTGTTCTGTAGGGGCCCGTAGGGTTCCTTCCATAGGTGCTGGCAGTGTTCCGTAGGGGCCTGTAGGGTTGTGTAAGTGCCCGCAGCAGTCTGTAGGAGTCTGTGGGATTCTGTAAGGTTCTGGAGGGTTCTGCAGGGTTCTGTAGGGGCCCATAGAGTTCCGTAGTGGCTGGTAAAGTTCCGTAGGGCCCTGTGGGGTTCTGTATGGACCTGTAGGGTTCTGTAGGGGCCTGCAGGGTTCTGTAAGTGCCCGCAGGTGTCTGTAGGGTTCCGTAAGGGTCTGTAGGGTTCCGTAGGCGCCTGCAGTGTTCTGTAGGAGCCCATAGGGTTTTCGTGAGGTTCCGTTGTGTTGCTAAGGGTCTTGTAGAGTGCTGTCGGGTCCTGGAGTATTCTGTAGGGTTCCAGAGGGGCTCGTAGGGTTCCGTCGAAATCTGTAGGCTTCCCTAGGGGCCCGTGGAGTCCCGTAGATTTCCGTAGGGGCCTGTAGGGTTGTGTAAGTGCCCGCAGGGGTTGGTAGGAGCTTGTAGGGTGCCATATGTTTCCGGAGGGTTGTGTAGGGTTCCGTAGGGGCCTGTGGTGTTCCCTAGGGGCCTGTAGAGTCTCGTACGGTTCCGTAGGGGCCTGTGGTGTTCCCTAGGGGCCTGTAGAGTCTCGTACAGTTCCGTAGGGTCCTGTAGGTTTCCATAAGCGCCCGCAGAGGTCTGAAGGGGCCCGTACTGTTCCGTAAGGATCCATAGGGTTCCGTAGAGCTTCGTAGGTTCCCTAGAGGCCTGTGGAGTACCGCAGGAGCCAGTAGTGTTCTGTAGGGGCCCGTAGGGTTCCTTCCATAGGAGCTGGCAGTGTTCCGTAGGGTCCTCTAGGGTTGAGTAAGTGCCCACAGGAGTCTGTACGAATCCGTGGGATTCTGTAAGGTTCTGGAGGGTTCTGCAGGGTTCCGTAGAGGCCCGTAGAGTTCCGTAGTGGCTGGTAACGTTCCCTAGGGCCCTGTACCGTTCCGTAACAGCCTGCAAGGGTCTTTAGGCTTCCGTAGGGGCTGGTAGGGTTCCATAAAGTTCCGTGGGTTCCTGCAGAGTTCTGCAAGTGCCCGCAAGGGCCTGTAGGGGCGCACAGTGTTTCTGTCAGGTTCCGCAGAGTTCCGTAGGGGCCATAGGTTTCCGTAGCGGTTGGTAGTATTCCGTAGGGGTCTGTAGGGTTCCGTAGGCACCTGCAGTGTTCTGTAGGAGCCCATAGGGTTTTAGTGAGGTTCCGTTGTGTTGCTAAGGGTCTTGTAGAGTGCTGTCGGGTCCTGGAGTATTCTGTAGGGTTCCAGAGGGGCTCGTAGGGTTCCGTCAAATCTGTAGGCTTCCCTAGGGGCCCGTGGAGTCCTGTACATTTCCGTAGGGACCTGTAGGGTTGTGTAAGTGCCCGCAGGGGTTGGTAGGAGCTTGTAGGGTGCCATAAGTTTCCAGAGGGTTGTGTAGGGTTCCGTAGGGGCCTGTGGTGTTCCCTAGGGGCTTGTAGAGTCTCGTACAGTTCCGTAGTGTCCTGTAGGTTTCCATAAGCGCCCGCAGAGGTCTGAAGGGGCCCGTACTGTTCCGTAAGGATCCATAGGGCTCCGTAGAGCTTCGTAGGTTCCCTAGAAGCCTGTAGAGTACCGCAGGAGCCAGTAGTGTTCTGTAGGGGCCCGCAGGGTTCCTTCCATAGGGGCTGGCAGTGTTCCGTAGGGTCCTCTAGGGTTGAGTAAGTGCCCGCAGGAGTCTGTAGGAATCCGTGGGATTCTGTAAGGTTCTGGAGGGTTCTGCAGGGTTCCGTAGGGGCCCGTAGAGTTCCATAGTGGCTGGTAACGTTCCCTAGGGCCCTGTACTGTTCTGTAACAGCCTGCAAGGGTCTTTAGGCTTCTGTAGGGGCTGGTAGGGTTCCATAAAGTTCCGTGGGTTCCTGCAGAGTTCTGCAAGTGCCCGCAAGGGCCTGTAGGGGCCCACAGTGTTTCTGTCAGGTTCCATAGAGTTCCGTAGGGGCCATAGGTTTCCGTAGCGGCTGGTAGTATTCCGTAGGGGTCTGTAGGGTTCCGTAGGCGCCTGCAGTGTTCTGTAGGAGCCCATAGGGTTTTAGTGAGGTTCCGTTGTGTTGCTAAGGCTCTTGTAGAGTGCTGTCGGGTCCTGGAGTATTCTGTAGGGTTCCAGAGGGGCTCGTAGGGTTCCGTCAAAATCTGTAGGCTTCCCTAGGGGCCCGTGGAGTCCCGTAGATTTCCGTAGGGGCCTGTAGGGTTGTGTAAGTGCCCGCAGGGGTTGGTAGGAGCTTGTAGGGTGCCATATGTTTCCGGAGGGTTGTGTAGGGTTCCGTAGGGGCCTGTGGTGTTCCCTAGGGGCCTCTAGAGTCTCGTAAGTTTCCGTAGGGGCCTGTAGGGTTGTGTAAGTGCCCGCAGGGGTTGGTAGGAGCTTGTAGGGTGCCATATGTTTCCGGAGGGTTGTGTAGGGTTCCGTAGGGGCCTGTGGTGTTCCCTAGGGGCCTCTAGAGTCTCGTACGTTTCCGTAGGGGCCTGTGGTGTTCCCTAGGGCCCTGTAGAGTCTCGTACGGTTCCGTAGGGGCCTGTGGTGTTCCCTAGGGGCCTGTAGAGTCTCGTACAGTTCCGTAGGGTCCTGTAGGTTTCCATAAGTGCCCGCAGAGGTCTGAAGGGGCCCGTACTGTTCCGTAAGGATCCATAGGGCTCCGTAGAGCTTCGTAGGTTCCCTAGAGGCCTGTAGAGTACCGCAGGAGCCAGTAGTGTTCTGTAGGGGCCCGTAGGGTTCCTTCCATAGGGGCTGGCAGTGTTCCGTAGGGTCCTCTAGGGTTGAGTAAGTGCCCGCAGGAGTCTGTAGGAATCCGTGGGATTCTGTAAGGTTCTGGAGGGTTCTGCAGGGTTCCGTAGGGGCCCGTAGAGTTCCGTAGTGGCTGGTAACGTTCCCTAGGGCCCTGTACCGTTCCGTAACAGCCTGCAAGGGTCTTTAGGCTTCCGTAGGGGCTGGTAGGGTTCCATAAAGTTCCGTGGGTTCCTGCAGAGTTCTGCAAGTGCCCGCAAGGGCCTGTAGGGGCCCACAGTGTTTCTGTCAGGTTCTGTAGAGTTCCGTAGGGGCCATAGGTTTCCGTAGCGGCTGGTAGTATTCCGTAGGGGTCTGTAGGGTTCCGTAGGCACCTGCAGTGTTCTGTAGGAGCCCATAGGGTTTTAGTGAGGTTCCGTTGTGTTGCTAAGGGTCTTGTAGAGTGCTGTCGGGTCCTGGAGTATTCTGTAGGGTTCCAGATGGGCTCGTAGGGTTCCGTCAAAATCTGTAGGCTTCCCTAGGGGCCCATAGAGTCCCGTAGATTTCCGTAGGGGCCTGTAGGGTTGTGTAAGTGCCCGCAGGGGTTGGTAGGAGCTTGTAGGGTGCCATATGTTTCCGGAGGGTTGTGTAGGGTTCCGTAGGGGCCTGTGGTGTTCCCTAGGGGCCTCTAGAGTCTCGTACGTTTCCGTAGGGGCCTGTGGTGTTCCCTAGGGCCCTGTAGAGTCTCGTACGGTTCCGTAGGGGCCTGTGGTGTTCCCTAGGGGCCTGTAGAGTCTCGTACAGTTCCGTAGGGTCCTGTAGGTTTCCATAAGCGCCCGCAGAGGTCTGAAGGGGCCCGTACTGTTCCGTAAGGATCCATAGGGTTCCGTAGAGCTTCGTAGGTTCCCTAGAGGCCTGTAGAGTACCGCAGGAGCTAGTAGTGTTCTGTAGGGGCCCGTAGGGTTCCTTCCATAGGTGCTGGCAGTGTTCCGTAGGGGCCTGTAGGGTTGTGTAAGTGCCCGCAGCAGTCTGTAGGAGTCTGTGGGATTCTGTAAGGTTCTGGAGGGTTCTGCAGGGTTCTGTAGGGGCCCATAGAGTTCCGTAGTGGCTGGTAAAGTTCCGTAGGGCCCTGTGGGGTTCTGTATGGACCTGTAGGGTTCTGTAGGGGCCTGCAGGGTTCTGTAAGTGCCCGCAGGTGTCTGTAGGGTTCCGTAAGGGTCTGTAGGGTTCCGTAGGCGCCTGCAGTGTTCTGTAGGAGCCCATAGGCTTTTAGTGAGGTTCCGTTGTGTTGCTAAGGGTCTTGTAGAGTGCTGTCGGGTCCTGGAGTATTCTGTAGGGTTCCAGAGGGGCTCGTAGGGTTCCGTCAAATCTGTAGGCTTCCCTAGGGGCCCGTGGAGTCCCGTAGATTTCCGTAGGGACCTGTAGGGTTGTGTAAGTGCCCGCAGGGGTTGGTAGGAGCTTGTAGGGTGCCATAAGTTTCCAGAGGGTTGTGTAGGGTTCCGTAGGGGCCTGTGGTGTTCCCTAGGGGCCTGTAGAGTCTCGTACGTTTCCGTAGGGGCCTGTGGTGTTCCCTAGGGCCCTGTAGAGTCTCGTACGGTTCCGTAGGGGCCTGTGGTGTTCCCTAGGGGCCTCTAGAGTCTCGTACAGTTCCGTAGGGTCCTGTAGGTTTCCATAAGCGCCCGCAGAGGTCTGAAGGGGCCCGTACTGTTCCGTAAGGATCCATAGGGTTCCGTAGAGCTTCGTAGGTTCCCTAGAGGCCTGTAGAGTACCGCAGGAGCTAGTAGTGTTCTGTAGGGGCCCGTAGGGTTCCTTCCATAGGTGCTGGCAGTGTTCCGTAGGGGCCTGTAGGGTTGTGTAAGTGCCCGCAGCAGTCTGTAGGAGTCTGTGGGATTCTGTAAGGTTCTGGAGGGTTCTGCAGGGTTCTGTAGGGGCCCATAGAGTTCCGTAGTGGCTGGTAAAGTTCCGTAGGGCCCTGTGGGGTTCTGTATGGACCTGTAGGGTTCTGTAGGGGCCTGCAGGGTTCTGTAAGTGCCCGCAGGTGTCTGTAGGGTTCCGTAAGGGTCTGTAGGGTTCCGTAGGCGCCTGCAGTGTTCTGTAGGAGCCCATAGGGTTTTCGTGAGGTTCCGTTGTGTTGCTAAGGGTCTTGTAGAGTGCTGTCGGGTCCTGGAGTATTCTGTAGGGTTCCAGAGGGGCTCGCAGGGTTCCGTCGAAATCTGTAGGCTTCCCTAGGGGCCTGTGGAGTCCCGTAGATTTCCGTAGGGGCCTGTAGGGTTGTGTAAGTGCCCGCAGGGGTTGGTAGGAGCTTGTAGGGTGCCATATGTTTCCGGAGGGTTGTGTAGGGTTCCGTAGGGGCCTGTGGTGTTCCCTAGGGGCCTGTAGAGTCTCGTACGGTTCCGTAGGGGCCTGTGGTGTTCCCTAGGGGCCTCTAGAGTCTCGTAGAGTTCCGTAGGGTCCTGTAGGTTTCCATAAGCGCCCGCAGAGGTCTGAAGGGGCCCGTACTGTTCCGTAAGGATCCATAGGGTTCCGTAGAGCTTCGTAGGTTCCCTAGAGGCCTGTGGAGTACCGCAGGAGCCAGTAGTGTTCTGTAGGGGCCCGTAGGGTTCCTTCCATAGGAGCTGGCAGTGTTCCGTAGGGTCCTCTAGGGTTGAGTAAGTGCCCACAGGAGTCTGTACGAATCCGTGGGATTCTGTAAGGTTCTGGAGGGTTCTGCAGGGTTCCGTAGAGGCCCGTAGAGTTCCGTAGTGGCTGGTAACGTTCCCTAGGGCCCTGTACCGTTCCGTAACAGCCTGCAAGGGTCTTTAGGCTTCCGTAGGGGCTGGTAGGGTTCCATAAAGTTCCGTGGGTTCCTGCAGAGTTCTGCAAGTGCCCGCAAGGGCCTGTAGGGGCGCACAGTGTTTCTGTCAGGTTCCGCAGAGTTCCGTAGGGGCCATAGGTTTCCGTAGCGGTTGGTAGTATTCCGTAGGGGTCTGTAGGGTTCCGTAGGCACCTGCAGTGTTCTGTAGGAGCCCATAGGGTTTTAGTGAGGTTCCGTTGTGTTGCTAAGGGTCTTGTAGAGTGCTGTCGGGTCCTGGAGTATTCTGTAGGGTTCCAGAGGGGCTCGTAGGGTTCCGTCAAATCTGTAGGCTTCCCTAGGGGCCCGTGGAGTCCTGTACATTTCCGTAGGGACCTGTAGGGTTGTGTAAGTGCCCGCAGGGGTTGGTAGGAGCTTGTAGGGTGCCATAAGTTTCCAGAGGGTTGTGTAGGGTTCCGTAGGGGCCTGTGGTGTTCCCTAGGGGCTTGTAGAGTCTCGTACAGTTCCGTAGTGTCCTGTAGGTTTCCATAAGCGCCCGCAGAGGTCTGAAGGGGCCCGTACTGTTCCGTAAGGATCCATAGGGCTCCGTAGAGCTTCGTAGGTTCCCTAGAAGCCTGTAGAGTACCGCAGGAGCCAGTAGTGTTCTGTAGGGGCCCGCAGGGTTCCTTCCATAGGGGCTGGCAGTGTTCCGTAGGGTCCTCTAGGGTTGAGTAAGTGCCCGCAGGAGTCTGTAGGAATCCGTGGGATTCTGTAAGGTTCTGGAGGGTTCTGCAGGGTTCCGTAGGGGCCCGTAGAGTTCCATAGTGGCTGGTAACGTTCCCTAGGGCCCTGTACTGTTCTGTAACAGCCTGCAAGGGTCTTTAGGCTTCTGTAGGGGCTGGTAGGGTTCCATAAAGTTCCGTGGGTTCCTGCAGAGTTCTGCAAGTGCCCGCAAGGGCCTGTAGGGGCCCACAGTGTTTCTGTCAGGTTCCATAGAGTTCCGTAGGGGCCATAGGTTTCCGTAGCGGCTGGTAGTATTCCGTAGGGGTCTGTAGGGTTCCGTAGGCGCCTGCAGTGTTCTGTAGGAGCCCATAGGGTTTTAGTGAGGTTCCGTTGTGTTGCTAAGGCTCTTGTAGAGTGCTGTCGGGTCCTGGAGTATTCTGTAGGGTTCCAGAGGGGCTCGTAGGGTTCCGTCAAAATCTGTAGGCTTCCCTAGGGGCCCGTGGAGTCCCGTAGATTTCCGTAGGGGCCTGTAGGGTTGTGTAAGTGCCCGCAGGGGTTGGTAGGAGCTTGTAGGGTGCCATATGTTTCCGGAGGGTTGTGTAGGGTTCCGTAGGGGCCTGTGGTGTTCCCTAGGGGCCTGTAGAGTCTCGTACGTTTCCGTAGGGGCCTGTGGTGTTCCCTAGGGCCCTGTAGAGTCTCGTACGGTTCCGTAGGGGCCTGTGGTGTTCCCTAGGGGCCTGTAGAGTCTCGTACAGTTCCGTAGGGTCCTGTAGGTTTCCATAAGTGCCCGCAGAGGTCTGAAGGGGCCCGTACTGTTCCGTAAGGATCCATAGGGCTCCGTAGAGCTTCGTAGGTTCCCTAGAGGCCTGTAGAGTACCGCAGGAGCCAGTAGTGTTCTGTAGGGGCCCGTAGGGTTCCTTCCATAGGGGCTGGCAGTGTTCCGTAGGGTCCTCTAGGGTTGAGTAAGTGCCCGCAGGAGTCTGTAGGAATCCGTGGGATTCTGTAAGGTTCTGGAGGGTTCTGCAGGGTTCCGTAGGGGCCCGTAGAGTTCCGTAGTGGCTGGTAACGTTCCCTAGGGCCCTGTACCGTTCCGTAACAGCCTGCAAGGGTCTTTAGGCTTCCGTAGGGGCTGGTAGGGTTCCATAAATTTCCGTGGGTTCCTGCAGAGTTCTGCAAGTGCCCGCAAGGGCCTGTAGGGGCCCACAGTGTTTCTGTCAGGTTCTGTAGAGTTCCGTAGGGGCCATAGGTTTCCGTAGCGGCTGGTAGTATTCCGTAGGGGTCTGTAGGGTTCCGTAGGCACCTGCAGTGTTCTGTAGGAGCCCATAGGGTTTTAGTGAGGTTCCGTTGTGTTGCTAAGGGTCTTGTAGAGTGCTGTCGGGTCCTGGAGTATTCTGTAGGGTTCCAGAGGGGCTCGTAGGGTTCCGTCAAAATCTGTAGGCTTCCCTAGGGGCCCATAGAGTCCCGTAGATTTCCGTAGGGGCCTGTAGGGTTGTGTAAGTGCCCGCAGGGGTTGGTAGGAGCTTGTAGGGTGCCATAAGTTTCCAGAGGGTTGTGTAGGGTTCCGTAGGGGCCTGTGGTGTTCCCTAGGGGCCTCTAGAGTCTCGTACGTTTCCGTAGGGGCCTGTGGTGTTCCCTAGGGCCCTGTAGAGTCTCGTACGGTTCCGTAGGGGCCTGTGGTGTTCCCTAGGGGCCTGTAGAGTCTCGTACAGTTCCGTAGGGTCCTGTAGGTTTCCATAAGCGCCCGCAGAGGTCTGAAGGGGCCCGTACTGTTCCGTAAGGATCCATAGGGTTCCGTAGAGCTTCGTAGGTTCCCTAGAGGCCTGTAGAGTACCGCAGGAGCTAGTAGTGTTCTGTAGGGGCCCGTAGGGTTCCTTCCATAGGTGCTGGCAGTGTTCCGTAGGGGCCTGTAGGGTTGTGTAAGTGCCCGCAGCAGTCTGTAGGAGTCTGTGGGATTCTGTAAGGTTCTGGAGGGTTCTGCAGGGTTCTGTAGGGGCCCATAGAGTTCCGTAGTGGCTGGTAAAGTTCCGTAGGGCCCTGTGGGGTTCTGTATGGACCTGTAGGGTTCTGTAGGGGCCTGCAGGGTTCTGTAAGTGCCCGCAGGTGTCTGTAGGGTTCCGTAAGGGTCTGTAGGGTTCCGTAGGCGCCTGCAGTGTTCTGTAGGAGCCCATAGGGTTTTAGTGAGGTTCCGTTGTGTTGCTAAGGGTCTTGTAGAGTGCTGTCGGGTCCTGGAGTATTCTGTAGGGTTCCAGAGGGGCTCGTAGGGTTCCGTCAAATCTGTAGGCTTCCCTAGGGGCCCGTGGAGTCCCGTAGATTTCCGTAGGGGCCTGTAGGGTTGTGTAAGTGCCCGCAGGGGTTGGTAGGAGCTTGTAGGGTGCCATATGTTTCCGGAGGGTTGTGTAGGGTTCCGTAGGGGCCTGTGGTGTTCCCTAGGGGCCTGTAGAGTCTCGTACGTTTCCGTAGGGGCCTGTGGTGTTCCCTAGGGCCCTGTAGAGTCTCGTACGGTTCCGTAGGGGCCTGTGGTGTTCCCTAGGGGCCTCTAGAGTCTCGTACAGTTCCGTAGGGTCCTGTAGGTTTCCATAAGCGCCCGCAGAGGTCTGAAGGGGCCCGTACTGTTCCGTAAGGATCCATAGGGCTCCGTAGAGCTTCGTAGGTTCCCTAGAGGCCTGTAGAGTACCGCAGGAGCCAGTAGTGTTCTGTAGGGGCCCGTAGGGTTCCTTCCATAGGGGCTGGCAGTGTTCCGTAGGGTCCTCTAGGGTTGTGTAAGTGCCCGCAGGAGTCTGTAGGAATCCGTGGGATTCTGTAAGGTTCTGGAGGGTTCTGCAGGGTTCCGTAGGGGCCCGTAGAGTTCCGTAGTGGCTGGTAACGTTCCCTAGGGCCCTGTACCGTTCCGTAACAGCCTGCAAGGGTCTTTAGGCTTCCGTAGGGGCTGGTAGGGTTCCATAAAGTTCCGTGGGTTCCTGCAGAGTTCTGCAAGTGCCCGCAAGGGCCTGTAGGGGCCCACAGTGTTTCTGTCAGGTTCTGTAGAGTTCCGTAGGGGCCATAGGTTTCCGTAGCGGCTGGTAGTATTCCGTAGGGGTCTGTAGGGTTCCGTAGGCACCTGCAGTGTTCTGTAGGAGCCCATAGGGTTTTAGTGAGGTTCCGTTGTGTTGCTAAGGGTCTTGTAGAGTGCTGTCGGGTCCTGGAGTATTCTGTAGGGTTCCAGATGGGCTCGTAGGGTTCCGTCAAAATCTGTAGGCTTCCCTAGGGGCCCATAGAGTCCCGTAGATTTCCGTAGGGGCCTGTAGGGTTGTGTAAGTGCCCGCAGGGGTTGGTAGGAGCTTGTAGGGTGCCATAAGTTTCCAGAGGGTTGTGTAGGGTTCCGTAGGGGCCTGTGGTGTTCCCTAGGGGCCTGTAGAGTCTCGTACGTTTCCGTAGGGGCCTGTGGTGTTCCCTAGGGCCCTGTAGAGTCTCGTACGGTTCCGTAGGGGCCTGTGGTGTTCCCTAGGGGCCTGTAGAGTCTCGTACAGTTCCGTAGGGTCCTGTAGGTTTCCATAAGCGCCCGCAGAGGTCTGAAGGGGCCCGTACTGTTCCGTAAGGATCCATAGGGTTCCGTAGAGCTTCGTAGGTTCCCTAGAGGCCTGTAGAGTACCGCAGGAGCTAGTAGTGTTCTGTAGGGGCCCGTAGGGTTCCTTCCATAGGTGCTGGCAGTGTTCCGTAGGGGCCTGTAGGGTTGTGTAAGTGCCCGCAGCAGTCTGTAGGAGTCTGTGGGATTCTGTAAGGTTCTGGAGGGTTCTGCAGGGTTCTGTAGGGGCCCATAGAGTTCCGTAGTGGCTGGTAAAGTTCCGTAGGGCCCTGTGGGGTTCTGTATGGACCTGTAGGGTTCTGTAGGGGCCTGCAGGGTTCTGTAAGTGCCCGCAGGTGTCTGTAGGGTTCCGTAAGGGTCTGTAGGGTTCCGTAGGCGCCTGCAGTGTTCTGTAGGAGCCCATAGGCTTTTAGTGAGGTTCCGTTGTGTTGCTAAGGGTCTTGTAGAGTGCTGTCGGGTCCTGGAGTATTCTGTAGGGTTCCAGAGGGGCTCGTAGGGTTCCGTCAAATCTGTAGGCTTCCCTAGGGGCCCGTGGAGTCCCGTAGATTTCCGTAGGGGCCTGTAGGGTTGTGTAAGTGCCCGCAGGGGTTGGTAGGAGCTTGTAGGGTGCCATATGTTTCCGGAGGGTTGTGTAGGGTTCCGTAGGGGCCTGTGGTGTTCCCTAGGGGCCTGTAGAGTCTCGTACGTTTCCGTAGGGGCCTGTGGTGTTCCCTAGGGCCCTGTAGAGTCTCGTACGGTTCCGTAGGGGCCTGTGGTGTTCCCTAGGGGCCTCTAGAGTCTCGTAGAGTTCCGTAGGGTCCTGTAGGTTTCCATAAGCGCCCGCAGAGGTCTGAAGGGGCCCGTACTGTTCCGTAAGGATCCATAGGGCTCCGTAGGGCTTCGTAGGTTCCCTAGAGGCCTGTAGAGTACCGCAGGAGCCAGTAGTGTTCTGTAGGGGCCCATAGGGTTCCTTCCATAGGGGCTGGCAGTGTTCCGTAGGGTCCTCTAGGGTTGAGTAAGTGCCCGCAGGAGTCTGTAGGAATCCGTGGGATTCTGTAAGGTTCTGGAGGGTTCTGCAGGGTTCCGTAGGGGCCCGTAGAGTTCCGTAGTGGCTGGTAAAGTTCCGTAGGGCCCTGTACCGTTCCGTAACTGCCTGCAAGGGTCTTTAGGCTTCCGTAGGGGCTGGTAGGGTTCCATAAAGTTCCGTGGGTTCCTGCAGAGTTCTGCAAGTGCCCGCAAGGGCCTGTAGGGGCGCACAGTGTTTCTGTCAGGTTCCGCAGAGTTCCGTAGGGGCCATAGGTTTCCGTAGCGGCTGGTAGTATTCCGTAGGGGTCTGTAGGGTTCCGTAGGCACCTGCAGTGTTCTGTAGGAGCCCATAGGGTTTTAGTGAGGTTCCGTTGTGTTGCTAAGGGTCTTGTAGAGTGCTGTCGGGTCCTGGAGTATTCTGTAGGGTTCCAGAGGGGCTCGTAGGGTTCCGTCAAAATCTGTAGGCTTCCCTAGGGGCCCATAGAGTCCCGTAGAGATCCGTAGGGGCATGTAGGGTTGTGTAAGTGCCCGCAGGGGTTGGTAGGAGCTTGTAGGGTGCCATAAGTTTCCAGAGGGTTGTGTAGGGTTCCGTAGGGGCCTGTGGTGTTCCCTAGGGGCCTGTAGAGTCTCGTACGTTTCCGTAGGGGCCTGTGGTGTTCCCTAGGGCCCTGTAGAGTCTCGTACGGTTCCGTAGGGGCCTGTGGTGTTCCCTAGGGGCCTGTAGAGTCTCGTACAGTTCCGTAGGGTCCTGTAGGTTTCCATAAGCGCCCGCAGAGGTCTGAAGGGGCCCGTACTGTTCCGGAAGGATCCATAGGGTTCCGTAGAGCTTCGTAGGTTCCCTAGAAGCCTGTAGAGTACCGCAGGAGCTAGTAGTGTTCTGTAGGGGCCCGTAAGGTTCCTTCCGTAGGTGCTGGCAGTGTTCCGTAGGGGCCTGTAGGGTTGTGTAAGTGCCCGCAGAAGTCTGTAGGAGTCTGTGGGATTCTGTAAGGTTCTGGAGGGTTCTGCAGGGTTCCGTAGGGGCCCGTAGAGTTCCGTAGTGGCTGGTAAAGTTCCGTAGGGCCCTGTGGGGTTCTGTATGGACCTGTAGGGTTCTGTAGGGGCCTGCAGGGTTCTGTAAGTGCCCGCAGGTGTCTGTAGGGTTCCGTAAGGGTCTGTAGGGTTCCGTAGGCGCCTGCAGTGTTCTGTAGGAGCCTATAGGGTTTTAGTGAGGTTCCGTTGTGTTGCTAAGGGTCTTGTAGAGTGCTGTCGAGTCCTGGAGTATTCTGTAGGGTTCCAGAGGGGCTCGTAGGGTTCCGTCAAATCTGTAGGCTTCCCTAGGGGCCCGTGGAGTCCCGTAGATTTCCGTAGGGACCTGTAGGGTTGTGTAAGTGCCCGCAGGGGTTGGTAGGAGCTTGTAGGGTGCCATAAGTTTCCAGAGGGTTGTGTAGGGTTCCGTAGGGGCCTGTGGTGTTCCCTAGGGGCCTGTAGAGTCTCGTACAGTTCCGTAGGGTCCTGTAGGTTTCCATAAGTGCCCGCAGAGGTCTGAAGGGGCCCGTACTGTTCCGTAAGGATCCATAGGGCTCCGTAGAGCTTCGTAGGTTCCCTAGAGGCCTGTAGAGTACCGCAGGAGCCAGTAGTGTTCTGTAGGGGCCCGTAGGGTTCCTTCCATAGGAGCTGGCAGTGTTCCGTAGGGTCCTCTAGGGTTGAGTAAGTGCCCGCAGGAGTCTGTAGGAATCCGTGGGATTCTGTAAGGTTCTGGAGGGTTCTGCAGGGTTCCGTAGGGGCCCGTAGAGTTCCGTAGTGGCTGGTAACGTTCCCTAGGGCCCTGTACCGTTCCGTAACTGCCTGCAAGGGTCTTTAGGCTTCCGTAGGGGCTGGTAGGGTTCCATAAAGTTCCGTGGGTTCCTGCAGAGTTCTGCAAGTGCCCGCAAGGGCCTGTAGGGGCGCACAGTGTTTCTGTCAGGTTCTGTAGAGTTCCGTAGGGGCCATAGGTTTCCGTAGCGGCTGGTAGTATTCCGTAGGGGTCTGTAGGGTTCCGTAGGCACCTGCAGTGTTCTGTAGGAGCCCATAGGGTTTTAGTGAGGTTCCGTTGTGTTGCTAAGGGTCTTGTAGAGTGCTGTCGAGTCCTGGAGTATTCTGTAGGGTTCCAGAGGGGCTCGTAGGGTTCCGTTGAAATCTGTAGGCTTCCCTAGGGGCCCGTGGAGTCCCGTAGATTTCCGTAGGGGCCTGTAGGGTTGTGTAAGTGCCCGCAGGGGTTGGTAGGAGCTTGTAGGGTGCCATAAGTTTCCAGAGGGTTGTGTAGGGTTCCGTAGGGGCCTGTGGTGTTCCCTAGGGGCCTGTAGAGTCTCGTACGTTTCCGTAGGGGCCTGTGGTGTTCCCTAGGGCCCTGTAGAGTCTCGTACGGTTCCGTAGGGGCCTGTGGTGTTCCCTAGGGGCCTGTAGAGTCTCGTACAGTTCCGTAGGGTCCTGTAGGTTTCCATAAGCGCCCGCAGAGGTCTGAAGGGGCCCGTACTGTTCCGTAAGGATCCATAGGGTTCCGTAGAGCTTCGTAGGTTCCCTAGAGGCCTGTAGAGTACCGCAGGAGCTAGTAGTGTTCTGTAGGGGCCCGTAGGGTTCCTTCCATAGGTGCTGGCAGTGTTCCGTAGGGGCCTGTAGGGTTGTGTAAGTGCCCGCAGCAGTCTGTAGGAGTCTGTGGGATTCTGTAAGGTTCTGGAGGGTTCTGCAGGGTTCTGTAGGGGCCCATAGAGTTCCGTAGTGGCTGGTAAAGTTCCGTAGGGCCCTGTGGGGTTCTGTATGGACCTGTAGGGTTCTGTAGGGGCCTGCAGGGTTCTGTAAGTGCCCGCAGGTGTCTGTAGGGTTCCGTAAGGGTCTGTAGGGTTCCGTAGGCGCCTGCAGTGTTCTGTAGGAGCCCATAGGGTTTTCGTGAGGTTCCGTTGTGTTGCTAAGGGTCTTGTAGAGTGCTGTCGGGTCCTGGAGTATTCTGTAGGGTTCCAGAGGGGCTCGTAGGGTTCCGTCGAAATCTGTAGGCTTCCCTAGGGGCCTGTGGAGTCCCGTAGATTTCCGTAGGGGCCTGTAGGGTTGTGTAAGTGCCCGCAGGGGTTGGTAGGAGCTTGTAGGGTGCCATATGTTTCCGGAGGGTTGTGTAGGGTTCCGTAGGGGCCTGTGGTGTTCCCTAGGGGCCTGTAGAGTCTCGTACGGTTCCGTAGGGGCCTGTGGTGTTCCCTAGGGGCCTCTAGAGTCTCGTAGAGTTCCGTAGGGTCCTGTAGGTTTCCATAAGCGCCCGCAGAGGTCTGAAGGGGCCCGTACTGTTCCGTAAGGATCCATAGGGCTCCGTAGGGCTTCGTAGGTTCCCTAGAGGCCTGTAGAGTACCGCAGGAGCCAGTAGTGTTCTGTAGGGGCCCATAGGGTTCCTTCCATAGGGGCTGGCAGTGTTCCGTAGGGTCCTCTAGGGTTGAGTAAGTGCCCGCAGGAGTCTGTAGGAATCCGTGGGATTCTGTAAGGTTCTGGAGGGTTCTGCAGGGTTCCGTAGGGGCCCGTAGAGTTCCGTAGTGGCTGGTAAAGTTCCGTAGGGCCCTGTACCGTTCCGTAACTGCCTGCAAGGGTCTTTAGGCTTCCGTAGGGGCTGGTAGGGTTCCATAAAGTTCCGTGGGTTCCTGCAGAGTTCTGCAAGTGCCCGCAAGGGCCTGTAGGGGCGCACAGTGTTTCTGTCAGGTTCCGCAGAGTTCCGTAGGGGCCATAGGTTTCCGTAGCGGCTGGTAGTATTCCGTAGGGGTCTGTAGGGTTCCGTAGGCACCTGCAGTGTTCTGTAGGAGCCCATAGGGTTTTAGTGAGGTTCCGTTGTGTTGCTAAGGGTCTTGTAGAGTGCTGTCGGGTCCTGGAGTATTCTGTAGGGTTCCAGAGGGGCTCGTAGGGTTCCGTCAAAATCTGTAGGCTTCCCTAGGGGCCCGTGGAGTCCCGTAGATTTCCGTAGGGGCCTGTAGGGTTGTGTAAGTGCCCGCAGGGGTTGGTAGGAGCTTGTAGGGTGCCATAAGTTTCCAGAGGGTTGTGTAGGGTTCCGTAGGGGCCTGTGGTGTTCCCTAGGGGCCTGTAGAGTCTCGTACGTTTCCGTAGGGGCCTGTGGTGTTCCCTAGGGCCCTGTAGAGTCTCGTACGGTTCCGTAGGGGCCTGTGGTGTTCCCTAGGGGCCTCTAGAGTCTCGTACAGTTCCGTAGGGTCCTGTAGGTTTCCATAAGCGCCCGCAGAGGTCTGAAGGGGCCCGTACTGTTCCGGAAGGATCCATAGGGTTCCGTAGAGCTTCGTAGGTTCCCTAGAAGCCTGTAGAGTACCGCAGGAGCTAGTAGTGTTCTGTAGGGGCCCGTAAGGTTCCTTCCGTAGGTGCTGGCAGTGTTCCGTAGGGGCCTGTAGGGTTGTGTAAGTGCCCGCAGAAGTCTGTAGGAGTCTGTGGGATTCTGTAAGGTTCTGGAGGGTTCTGCAGGGTTCCGTAGGGGCCCGTAGAGTTCCGTAGTGGCTGGTAAAGTTCCGTAGGGCCCTGTGGGGTTCTGTATGGACCTGTAGGGTTCTGTAGGGGCCTGCAGGGTTCTGTAAGTGCCCGCAGGTGTCTGTAGGGTTCCGTAAGGGTCTGTAGGGTTCCGTAGGCGCCTGCAGTGTTCTGTAGGAGCCTATAGGGTTTTAGTGAGGTTCCGTTGTGTTGCTAAGGGTCTTGTAGAGTGCTGTCGAGTCCTGGAGTATTCTGTAGGGTTCCAGAGGGGCTGGTAGGGTTCCGTCAAATCTGTAGGCTTCCCTAGGGGCCCGTGGAGTCCCGTAGATTTCCGTAGGGACCTGTAGGGTTGTGTAAGTGCCCGCAGGGGTTGGTAGGAGCTTGTAGGGTGCCATAAGTTTCCAGAGGGTTGTGTAGGGTTCCGTAGGGGCCTGTGGTGTTCCCTAGGGGCCTGTAGAGTCTCGTACAGTTCCGTAGGGTCCTGTAGGTTTCCATAAGTGCCCGCAGAGGTCTGAAGGGGCCCGTACTGTTCCGTAAGGATCCATAGGGCTCCGTAGAGCTTCGTAGGTTCCCTAGAGGCCTGTAGAGTACCGCAGGAGCCAGTAGTGTTCTGTAGGGGCCCGTAGGGTTCCTTCCATAGGAGCTGGCAGTGTTCCGTAGGGTCCTCTAGGGTTGAGTAAGTGCCCGCAGGAGTCTGTAGGAATCCGTGGGATTCTGTAAGGTTCTGGAGGGTTCTGCAGGGTTCCGTAGGGGCCCGTAGAGTTCCGTAGTGGCTGGTAACGTTCCCTAGGGCCCTGTACCGTTCCGTAACTGCCTGCAAGGGTCTTTAGGCTTCCGTAGGGGCTGGTAGGGTTCCATAAAGTTCCGTGGGTTCCTGCAGAGTTCTGCAAGTGCCCGCAAGGGCCTGTAGGGGCGCACAGTGTTTCTGTCAGGTTCTGTAGAGTTCCGTAGGGGCCATAGGTTTCCGTAGCGGCTGGTAGTATTCCGTAGGGGTCTGTAGGGTTCCGTAGGCACCTGCAGTGTTCTGTAGGAGCCCATAGGGTTTTAGTGAGGTTCCGTTGTGTTGCTAAGGGTCTTGTAGAGTGCTGTCGAGTCCTGGAGTATTCTGTAGGGTTCCAGAGGGGCTCGTAGGGTTCCGTTGAAATCTGTAGGCTTCCCTAGGGGCCCGTGGAGTCCCGTAGATTTCCGTAGGGGCCTGTAGGGTTGTGTAAGTGCCCGCAGGGGTTGGTAGGAGCTTGTAGGGTGCCATAAGTTTCCAGAGGGTTGTGTAGGGTTCCGTAGGGGCCTGTGGTGTTCCCTAGGGGCCTCTAGAGTCTCGTACGTTTCCGTAGGGGCCTGTGGTGTTCCCTAGGGCCCTGTAGAGTCTCGTACGGTTCCGTAGGGGCCTGTGGTGTTCCCTAGGGGCCTCTAGAGTCTCGTACAGTTCCGTAGGGTCCTGTAGGTTTCCATAAGCGCCCGCAGAGGTCTGAAGGGGCCCGTACTGTTCCGTAAGGATCCATAGGGTTCCGTAGAGCTTCGTAGGTTCCCTAGAGGCCTGTAGAGTACCGCAGGAGCTAGTAGTGTTCTGTAGGGGCCCGTAGGGTTCCTTCCATAGGTGCTGGCAGTGTTCCGTAGGGGCCTGTAGGGTTGTGTAAGTGCCCGCAGCAGTCTGTAGGAGTCTGTGGGATTCTGTAAGGTTCTGGAGGGTTCTGCAGGGTTCTGTAGGGGCCCATAGAGTTCCGTAGTGGCTGGTAAAGTTCCGTAGGGCCCTGTGGGGTTCTGTATGGACCTGTAGGGTTCTGTAGGGGCCTGCAGGGTTCTGTAAGTGCCCGCAGGTGTCTGTAGGGTTCCGTAAGGGTCTGTAGGGTTCGGTAGGCGCCTGCAGTGTTCTGTAGGAGCCCATAGGGTTTTCGTGAGGTTCCGTTGTGTTGCTAAGGGTCTTGTAGAGTGCTGTCGGGTCCTGGAGTATTCTGTAGGGTTCCAGAGGGGCTCGTAGGGTTCCGTCGAAATCTGTAGGCTTCCCTAGGGGCCTGTGGAGTCCCGTAGATTTCCGTAGGGGCCTGTAGGGTTGTGTAAGTGCCCGCAGGGGTTGGTAGGAGCTTGTAGGGTGCCATATGTTTCCGGAGGGTTGTGTAGGGTTCCGTAGGGGCCTGTGGTGTTCCCTAGGGGCCTGTAGAGTCTCGTACGGTTCCGTAGGGGCCTGTGGTGTTCCCTAGGGGCCTCTAGAGTCTCGTACAGTTCCGTAGGGTCCTGTAGGTTTCCATAAGCGCCCGCAGAGGTCTGAAGGGGCCCGTACTGTTCCGTAAGGATCCATAGGGTTCCGTAGAGCTTCGTAGGTTCCCTAGAGGCCTGTGGAGTACCGCAGGAGCCAGTAGTGTTCTGTAGGGGCCCGTAGGGTTCCTTCCATAGGAGCTGGCAGTGTTCCGTAGGGTCCTCTAGGGTTGTGTAAGTGCCCGCAGCAGTCTGTAGGAGTCTGTGGGATTCTGTAAGGTTCTGGAGGGTTCTGCAGGGTTCCGTAGAGGCCCGTAGAGTTCCGTAGTGGCTGGTAACGTTCCCTAGGGCCCTGTACCGTTCCGTAACAGCCTGCAAGGGTCTTTAGGCTTCCGTAGGGGCTGGTAGGGTTCCATAAAGTTCCGTGGGTTCCTGCAGAGTTCTGCAAGTGCCCGCAAGGGCCTGTAGGGGCGCACAGTGTTTCTGTCAGGTTCCGCAGAGTTCCGTAGGGGCCATAGGTTTCCGTAGCGGTTGGTAGTATTCCGTAGGGGTCTGTAGGGTTCCGTAGGCACCTGCAGTGTTCTGTAGGAGCCCATAGGGTTTTAGTGAGGTTCCGTTGTGTTGCTAAGGGTCTTGTAGAGTGCTGTCGGGTCCTGGAGTATTCTGTAGGGTTCCAGAGGGGCTCGTAGGGTTCCGTCAAATCTGTAGGCTTCCCTAGGGGCCCGTGGAGTCCTGTACATTTCCGTAGGGACCTGTAGGGTTGTGTAAGTGCCCGCAGGGGTTGGTAGGAGCTTGTAGGGTGCCATAAGTTTCCAGAGGGTTGTGTAGGGTTCCGTAGGGGCCTGTGGTGTTCCCTAGGGGCTTGTAGAGTCTCGTACAGTTCCGTAGTGTCCTGTAGGTTTCCATAAGCGCCCGCAGAGGTCTGAAGGGGCCCGTACTGTTCCGTAAGGATCCATAGGGCTCCGTAGAGCTTCGTAGGTTCCCTAGAAGCCTGTAGAGTACCGCAGGAGCCAGTAGTGTTCTGTAGGGGCCCGTAGGGTTCCTTCCATAGGGGCTGGCAGTGTTCCGTAGGGTCCTCTAGGGTTGAGTAAGTGCCCGCAGGAGTCTGTAGGGATCCGTGGGATTCTGTAAGGTTCTGGAGGGTTCTGCAGGGTTCCGTAGGGGCCCGTAGAGTTCCATAGTGGCTGGTAACGTTCCCTAGGGCCCTGTACTGTTCCGTAACAGCCTGCAAGGGTCTTTAGGCTTCTGTAGGGGCTGGTAGGGTTCCATAAAGTTCCGTGGGTTCCTGCAGAGTTCTGCAAGTGCCCGCAAGGGCCTGTAGGGGCGCACAGTGTTTCTGTCAGGTTCCATAGAGTTCCGTAGGGGCCATAGGTTTCCGTAGCGGCTGGTAGTATTCCGTAGGGGTCTGTAGGGTTCCGTAGGCGCCTGCAGTGTTCTGTAGGAGCCCATAGGGTTTTAGTGAGGTTCCGTTGTGTTGCTAAGGCTCTTGTAGAGTGCTGTCGGGTCCTGGAGTATTCTGTAGGGTTCCAGAGGGGCTCGTAGGGTTCCGTCAAAATCTGTAGGCTTCCCTAGGGGCCCGTGGAGTCCCGTAGATTTCCGTAGGGGCCTGTAGGGTTGTGTAAGTGCCCGCAGGGGTTGGTAGGAGCTTGTAGGGTGCCATATGTTTCCGGAGGGTTGTGTAGGGTTCCGTAGGGGCCTGTGGTGTTCCCTAGGGGCCTGTAGAGTCTCGTACGTTTCCGTAGGGGCCTGTGGTGTTCCCTAGGGCCCTGTAGAGTCTCGTACGGTTCCGTAGGGGCCTGTGGTGTTCCCTAGGGGCCTCTAGAGTCTCGTACAGTTCCGTAGGGTCCTGTAGGTTTCCATAAGTGCCCGCAGAGGTCTGAAGGGGCCCGTACTGTTCCGTAAGGATCCATAGGGCTCCGTAGAGCTTCGTAGGTTCCCTAGAGGCCTCTGGAGTACCGCAGGAGCCAGTAGTGTTCTGTAGGGGCCCGTAGGGTTCCTTCCATAGGGGCTGGCAGTGTTCCGTAGGGTCCTCTAGGGTTGAGTAAGTGCCCGCAGGAGTCTGTAGGAATCCGTGGGATTCTGTAAGGTTCTGGAGGGTTCTGCAGGGTTCCGTAGGGGCCCGTAGAGTTCCGTAGTGGCTGGTAACGTTCCCTAGGGCCCTGTACCGTTCCGTAACAGCCTGCAAGGGTCTTTAGGCTTCCGTAGGGGCTGGTAGGGTTCCATAAAGTTCCGTGGGTTCCTGCAGAGTTCTGCAAGTGCCCGCAAGGGCCTGTAGGGGCCCACAGTGTTTCTGTCAGGTTCTGTAGAGTTCCGTAGGGGCCATAGGTTTCCGTAGCGGCTGGTAGTATTCCGTAGGGGTCTGTAGGGTTCCGTAGGCACCTGCAGTGTTCTGTAGGAGCCCATAGGGTTTTAGTGAGGTTCCGTTGTGTTGCTAAGGGTCTTGTAGAGTGCTGTCGGGTCCTGGAGTATTCTGTAGGGTTCCAGAGGGGCTGGTAGGGTTCCGTCAAAATCTGTAGGCTTCCCTAGGGGCCCATAGAGTCCCGTAGATTTCCGTAGGGGCCTGTAGGGTTGTGTAAGTGCCCGCAGGGGTTGGTAGGAGCTTGTAGGGTGCCATAAGTTTCCAGAGGGTTGTGTAGGGTTCCGTAGGGGCCTGTGGTGTTCCCTAGGGGCCTCTAGAGTCTCGTACGTTTCCGTAGGGGCCTGTGGTGTTCCCTAGGGCCCTGTAGAGTCTCGTACGGTTCCGTAGGGGCCTGTGGTGTTCCCTAGGGGCCTGTAGAGTCTCGTACAGTTCCGTAGGGTCCTGTAGGTTTCCATAAGCGCCCGCAGAGGTCTGAAGGGGCCCGTACTGTTCCGTAAGGATCCATAGGGTTCCGTAGAGCTTCGTAGGTTCCCTAGAGGCCTGTAGAGTACCGCAGGAGCTAGTAGTGTTCTGTAGGGGCCCGTAGGGTTCCTTCCATAGGTGCTGGCAGTGTTCCGTAGGGGCCTGTAGGGTTGTGTAAGTGCCCGCAGCAGTCTGTAGGAGTCTGTGGGATTCTGTAAGGTTCTGGAGGGTTCTGCAGGGTTCTGTAGGGGCCCATAGAGTTCCGTAGTGGCTGGTAAAGTTCCGTAGGGCCCTGTGGGGTTCTGTATGGACCTGTAGGGTTCTGTAGGGGCCTGCAGGGTTCTGTAAGTGCCCGCAGGTGTCTGTAGGGTTCCGTAAGGGTCTGTAGGGTTCCGTAGGCGCCTGCAGTGTTCTGTAGGAGCCCATAGGGTTTTCGTGAGGTTCCGTTGTGTTGCTAAGGGTCTTGTAGAGTGCTGTCGGGTCCTGGAGTATTCTGTAGGGTTCCAGAGGGGCTCGTAGGGTTCCGTCAAATCTGTAGGCTTCCCTAGGGGCCCGTGGAGTCCCGTAGATTTCCGTAGGGGCCTGTAGGGTTGTGTAAGTGCCCGCAGGGGTTGGTAGGAGCTTGTAGGGTGCCATATGTTTCCGGAGGGTTGTGTAGGGTTCCGTAGGGGCCTGTGGTGTTCCCTAGGGGCCTGTAGAGTCTCGTACGTTTCCGTAGGGGCCTGTGGTGTTCCCTAGGGCCCTGTAGAGTCTCGTACGGTTCCGTAGGGGCCTGTGGTGTTCCCTAGGGGCCTCTAGAGTCTCGTACAGTTCCGTAGGGTCCTGTAGGTTTCCATAAGCGCCCGCAGAGGTCTGAAGGGGCCCGTACTGTTCCGTAAGGATCCATAGGGCTCCGTAGGGCTTCGTAGGTTCCCTAGAGGCCTGTAGAGTACCGCAGGAGCCAGTAGTGTTCTGTAGGGGCCCATAGGGTTCCTTCCATAGGGGCTGGCAGTGTTCCGTAGGGTCCTCTAGGGTTGAGTAAGTGCCCGCAGGAGTCTGTAGGAATCCGTGGGATTCTGTAAGGTTCTGGAGGGTTCTGCAGGGTTCCGTAGGGACCCGTAGAGTTCCGTAGTGGCTGGTAAAGTTCCGTAGGGCCCTGTACCGTTCCGTAACTGCCTGCAAGGGTCTTTAGGCTTCCGTAGGGGCTGGTAGGGTTCCATAAAGTTCCGTGGGTTCCTGCAGAGTTCTGCAAGTGCCCGCAAGGGCCTGTAGGGGCGCACAGTGTTTCTGTCAGGTTCCGCAGAGTTCCGTAGGGGCCATAGGTTTCCGTAGCGGCTGGTAGTATTCCGTAGGGGTCTGTAGGGTTCCGTAGGCACCTGCAGTGTTCTGTAGGAGCCCATAGGGTTTTAGTGAGGTTCCGTTGTGTTGCTAAGGGTCTTGTAGAGTGCTGTCGGGTCCTGGAGTATTCTGTAGGGTTCCAGAGGGGCTCGTAGGGTTCCGTCAAAATCTGTAGGCTTCCCTAGGGGCCCATAGAGTCCCGTAGAGATCCGTAGGGACCTGTAGGGTTGTGTAAGTGCCCGCAGGGGTTGGTAGGAGCTTGTAGGGTGCCATAAGTTTCCAGAGGGTTGTGTAGGGTTCCGTAGGGGCCTGTGGTGTTCCCTAGGGGCCTGTAGAGTCTCGTACGTTTCCGTAGGGGCCTGTGGTGTTCCCTAGGGCCCTGTAGAGTCTCGTACGGTTCCGTAGGGGCCTGTGGTGTTCCCTAGGGGCCTCTAGAGTCTCGTACAGTTCCGTAGGGTCCTGTAGGTTTCCATAAGTGCCCGCAGAGGTCTGAAGGGGCCCGTACTGTTCCGTAAGGATCCATAGGGTTCCGTAGAGCTTCGTAGGTTCCCTAGAAGCCTGTAGAGTACCGCAGGAGCTAGTAGTGTTCTGTAGGGGCCCGTAAGGTTCCTTCCGTAGGTGCTGGCAGTGTTCCGTAGGGGCCTGTAGGGTTGTGTAAGTGCCCGCAGCAGTCTGTAGGAGTCTGTGGGATTCTGTAAGGTTCTGGAGGGTTCTGCAGGGTTCCGTAGGGGCCCGTAGAGTTCCGTAGTGGCTGGTAAAGTTCCGTAGGGCCCTGTGGGGTTCTGTATGGACCTGTAGGGTTCTGTAGGGGCCTGCAGGGTTCTGTAAGTGCCCGCAGGTGTCTGTAGGGTTCCGTAAGGGTCTGTAGGGTTCCGTAGGCGCCTGCAGTGTTCTGTAGGAGCCTATAGGGTTTTAGTGAGGTTCCGTTGTGTTGCTAAGGGTCTTGTAGAGTGCTGTCGAGTCCTGGAGTATTCTGTAGGGTTCCAGAGGGGCTCGTAGGGTTCCGTCAAATCTGTAGGCTTCCCTAGGGGCCCGTGGAGTCCCGTAGATTTCCGTAGGGACCTGTAGGGTTGTGTAAGTGCCCGCAGGGGTTGGTAGGAGCTTGTAGGGTGCCATAAGTTTCCAGAGGGTTGTGTAGGGTTCCGTAGGGGCCTGTGGTGTTCCCTAGGGGCCTGTAGAGTCTCGTACAGTTCCGTAGGGTCCTGTAGGTTTCCATAAGTGCCCGCAGAGGTCTGAAGGGGCCCGTACTGTTCCGTAAGGATCCATAGGGCTCCGTAGAGCTTCGTAGGTTCCCTAGAGGCCTGTAGAGTACCGCAGGAGCCAGTAGTGTTCTGTAGGGGCCCGTAGGGTTCCTTCCATAGGAGCTGGCAGTGTTCCGTAGGGTCCTCTAGGGTTGAGTAAGTGCCCGCAGGAGTCTGTAGGAATCCGTGGGATTCTGTAAGGTTCTGGAGGGTTCTGCAGGGTTCCGTAGGGGCCCGTAGAGTTCCGTAGTGGCTGGTAACGTTCCCTAGGGCCCTGTACCGTTCCGTAACTGCCTGCAAGGGTCTTTAGGCTTCCGTAGGGGCTGGTAGGGTTCCATAAAGTTCCGTGGGTTCCTGCAGAGTTCTGCAAGTGCCCGCAAGGGCCTGTAGGGGCGCACAGTGTTTCTGTCAGGTTCTGTAGAGTTCCGTAGGGGCCATAGGTTTCCGTAGCGGCTGGTAGTATTCCGTAGGGGTCTGTAGGGTTCCGTAGGCACCTGCAGTGTTCTGTAGGAGCCCATAGGGTTTTAGTGAGGTTCCGTTGTGTTGCTAAGGGTCTTGTAGAGTGCTGTCGAGTCCTGGAGTATTCTGTAGGGTTCCAGAGGGGCTCGTAGGGTTCCGTTGAAATCTGTAGGCTTCCCTAGGGGCCCGTGGAGTCCCGTAGATTTCCGTAGGGGCCTGTAGGGTTGTGTAAGTGCCCGCAGGGGTTGGTAGGAGCTTGTAGGGTGCCATAAGTTTCCAGAGGGTTGTGTAGGGTTCCGTAGGGGCCTGTGGTGTTCCCTAGGGGCCTGTAGAGTCTCGTACGTTTCCGTAGGGGCCTGTGGTGTTCCCTAGGGCCCTGTAGAGTCTCGTACGGTTCCGTAGGGGCCTGTGGTGTTCCCTAGGGGCCTGTAGAGTCTCGTACAGTTCCATAGGGTCCTGTAGGTTTCCATAAGCGCCCGCAGAGGTCTGAAGGGGCCCGTACTGTTCCGTAAGGATCCATAGGGTTCCGTAGAGCTTCGTAGGTTCCCTAGAGGCCTGTAGAGTACCGCAGGAGCTAGTAGTGTTCTGTAGGGGCCCGTAGGGTTCCTTCCATAGGTGCTGGCAGTGTTCCGTAGGGGCCTGTAGGGTTGTGTAAGTGCCCGCAGCAGTCTGTAGGAGTCTGTGGGATTCTGTAAGGTTCTGGAGGGTTCTGCAGGGTTCTGTAGGGGCCCATAGAGTTCCGTAGTGGCTGGTAAAGTTCCGTAGGGCCCTGTGGGGTTCTGTATGGACCTGTAGGGTTCTGTAGGGGCCTGCAGGGTTCTGTAAGTGCCCGCAGGTGTCTGTAGGGTTCCGTAAGGGTCTGTAGGGTTCCGTAGGCGCCTGCAGTGTTCTGTAGGAGCCCATAGGGTTTTCGTGAGGTTCCGTTGTGTTGCTAAGGGTCTTGTAGAGTGCTGTCGGGTCCTGGAGTATTCTGTAGGGTTCCAGAGGGGCTCGTAGGGTTCCGTCGAAATCTGTAGGCTTCCCTAGGGGCCTGTGGAGTCCCGTAGATTTCCGTAGGGGCCTGTAGGGTTGTGTAAGTGCCCGCAGGGGTTGGTAGGAGCTTGTAGGGTGCCATATGTTTCCGGAGGGTTGTGTAGGGTTCCGTAGGGGCCTGTGGTGTTCCCTAGGGGCCTGTAGAGTCTCGTACGGTTCCGTAGGGGCCTGTGGTGTTCCCTAGGGGCCTCTAGAGTCTCGTAGAGTTCCGTAGGGTCCTGTAGGTTTCCATAAGCGCCCGCAGAGGTCTGAAGGGGCCCGTACTGTTCCGTAAGGATCCATAGGGTTCCGTAGAGCTTCGTAGGTTCCCTAGAGGCCTGTGGAGTACCGCAGGAACCAGTAGTGTTCTGTAGGGGCCCGTAGGGTTCCTTCCATAGGGGCTGGCAGTGTTCCGTAGGGTCCTCTAGGGTTGAGTAAGTGCCCACAGGAGTCTGTACGAATCCGTGGGATTCTGTAAGGTTCTGGAGGGTTCTGCAGGGTTCCGTAGAGGCCCGTAGAGTTCCGTAGTGGCTGGTAACGTTCCCTAGGGCCCTGTACCGTTCCGTAACAGCCTGCAAGGGTCTTTAGGCTTCCGTAGGGGCTGGTAGGGTTCCATAAAGTTCCGTGGGTTCCTGCAGAGTTCTGCAAGTGCCCGCAAGGGCCTGTAGGGGCGCACAGTGTTTCTGTCAGGTTCCGCAGAGTTCCGTAGGGGCCATAGGTTTCCGTAGCGGTTGGTAGTATTCCGTAGGGGTCTGTAGGGTTCCGTAGGCACCTGCAGTGTTCTGTAGGAGCCCATAGGGTTTTAGTGAGGTTCCGTTGTGTTGCTAAGGGTCTTGTAGAGTGCTGTCGGGTCCTGGAGTATTCTGTAGGGTTCCAGAGGGGCTCGTAGGGTTCCGTCAAATCTGTAGGCTTCCCTAGGGGCCCGTGGAGTCCTGTACATTTCCGTAGGGACCTGTAGGGTTGTGTAAGTGCCCGCAGGGGTTGGTAGGAGCTTGTAGGGTGCCATAAGTTTCCAGAGGGTTGTGTAGGGTTCCGTAGGGGCCTGTGGTGTTCCCTAGGGGCTTGTAGAGTCTCGTACAGTTCCGTAGTGTCCTGTAGGTTTCCATAAGCGCCCGCAGAGGTCTGAAGGGGCCCGTACTGTTCCGTAAGGATCCATAGGGCTCCGTAGAGCTTCGTAGGTTCCCTAGAAGCCTGTAGAGTACCGCAGGAGCCAGTAGTGTTCTGTAGGGGCCCGTAGGGTTCCTTCCATAGGAGCTGGCAGTGTTCCGTAGGGTCCTCTAGGGTTGAGTAAGTGCCCGCAGGAGTCTGTAGGAATCCGTGGGATTCTGTAAGGTTCTGGAGGGTTCTGCAGGGTTCCGTAGGGGCCCGTAGAGTTCCGTAGTGGCTGGTAACGTTCCCTAGGGCCCTGTACCGTTCCGTAACTGCCTGCAAGGGTCTTTAGGCTTCCGTAGGGGCTGGTAGGGTTCCATAAAGTTCCGTGGGTTCCTGCAGAGTTCTGCAAGTGCCCGCAAGGGCCTGTAGGGGCGCACAGTGTTTCTGTCAGGTTCTGTAGAGTTCCGTGGGGGCCATAGGTTTCCGTAGCGGCTGGTAGTATTCCGTAGGGGTCTGTAGGGTTCCGTAGGCACCTGCAGTGTTCTGTAGGAGCCCATAGGGTTTTAGTGAGGTTCCGTTGTGTTGCTAAGGGTCTTGTAGAGTGCTGTCGAGTCCTGGAGTATTCTGTAGGGTTCCAGAGGGGCTCGTAGGGTTCCGTTGAAATCTGTAGGCTTCCCTAGGGGCCCGTGGAGTCCCGTAGATTTCCGTAGGGGCCTGTAGGGTTGTGTAAGTGCCCGCAGGGGTTGGTAGGAGCTTGTAGGGTGCCATAAGTTTCCAGAGGGTTGTGTAGGGTTCCGTAGGGGCCTGTGGTGTTCCCTAGGGGCCTGTAGAGTCTCGTACGTTTCCGTAGGGGCCTGTGGTGTTCCCTAGGGCCCTGTAGAGTCTCGTACGGTTCCGTAGGGGCCTGTGGTGTTCCCTAGGGGCCTCTAGAGTCTCGTACAGTTCCGTAGGGTCCTGTAGGTTTCCATAAGCGCCCGCAGAGGTCTGAAGGGGCCCGTACTGTTCCGTAAGGATCCATAGGGTTCCGTAGAGCTTCGTAGGTTCCCTAGAGGCCTGTAGAGTACCGCAGGAGCTAGTAGTGTTCTGTAGGGGCCCGTAGGGTTCCTTCCATAGGTGCTGGCAGTGTTCCGTAGGGGCCTGTAGGGTTGTGTAAGTGCCCGCAGAAGTCTGTAGGAGTCTGTGGGATTCTGTAAGGTTCTGGAGGGTTCTGCAGGGTTCTGTAGGGGCCCATAGAGTTCCGTAGTGGCTGGTAAAGTTCCGTAGGGCCCTGTGGGGTTCTGTATGGACCTGTAGGGTTCTGTAGGGGCCTGCAGGGTTCTGTAAGTGCCCGCAGGTGTCTGTAGGGTTCCGTAAGGGTCTGTAGGGTTCCGTAGGCGCCTGCAGTGTTCTGTAGGAGCCTATAGGGTTTTCGTGAGGTTCCGTTGTGTTGCTAAGGGTCTTGTAGAGTGCTGTCGGGTCCTGGAGTATTCTGTAGGGTTCCAGAGGGGCTCGTAGGGTTCCGTCGAAATCTGTAGGCTTCCCTAGGGGCCTGTGGAGTCCCGTAGATTTCCGTAGGGGCCTGTAGGGTTGTGTAAGTGCCCGCAGGGGTTGGTAGGAGCTTGTAGGGTGCCATATGTTTCCGGAGGGTTGTGTAGGGTTCCGTAGGGGCCTGTGGTGTTCCCTAGGGGCCTGTAGAGTCTCGTACGGTTCCGTAGGGGCCTGTGGTGTTCCCTAGGGGCCTCTAGAGTCTCGTAGAGTTCCGTAGGGTCCTGTAGGTTTCCATAAGCGCCCGCAGAGGTCTGAAGGGGCCCGTACTGTTCCGTAAGGATCCATAGGGTTCCGTAGAGCTTCGTAGGTTCCCTAGAGGCCTGTGGAGTACCGCAGGAGCCAGTAGTGTTCTGTAGGGGCCCGTAGGGTTCCTTCCATAGGAGCTGGCAGTGTTCCGTAGGGTCCTCTAGGGTTGAGTAAGTGCCCACAGGAGTCTGTACGAATCCGTGGGATTCTGTAAGGTTCTGGAGGGTTCTGCAGGGTTCCGTAGAGGCCCGTAGAGTTCCGTAGTGGCTGGTAACGTTCCCTAGGGCCCTGTACCGTTCCGTAACAGCCTGCAAGGGTCTTTAGGCTTCCGTAGGGGCTGGTAGGGTTCCATAAAGTTCCGTGGGTTCCTGCAGAGTTCTGCAAGTGCCCGCAAGGGCCTGTAGGGGCGCACAGTGTTTCTGTCAGGTTCCGCAGAGTTCCGTAGGGGCCATAGGTTTCCGTAGCGGTTGGTAGTATTCCGTAGGGGTCTGTAGGGTTCCGTAGGCACCTGCAGTGTTCTGTAGGAGCCCATAGGGTTTTAGTGAGGTTCCGTTGTGTTGCTAAGGGTCTTGTAGAGTGCTGTCGGGTCCTGGAGTATTCTGTAGGGTTCCAGAGGGGCTCGTAGGGTTCCGTCAAATCTGTAGGCTTCCCTAGGGGCCCGTGGAGTCCTGTACATTTCCGTAGGGACCTGTAGGGTTGTGTAAGTGCCCGCAGGGGTTGGTAGGAGCTTGTAGGGTGCCATAAGTTTCCAGAGGGTTGTGTAGGGTTCCGTAGGGGCCTGTGGTGTTCCCTAGGGGCTTGTAGAGTCTCGTACAGTTCCGTAGTGTCCTGTAGGTTTCCATAAGCGCCCGCAGAGGTCTGAAGGGGCCCGTACTGTTCCGTAAGGATCCATAGGGCTCCGTAGAGCTTCGTAGGTTCCCTAGAAGCCTGTAGAGTACCGCAGGAGCCAGTAGTGTTCTGTAGGGACCCGTAGGGTTCCTTCCATAGGGGCTGGCAGTGTTCCGTAGGGTCCTCTAGGGTTGAGTAAGTGCCCGCAGGAGTCTGTAGGAATCCGTGGGATTCTGTAAGGTTCTGGAGGGTTCTGCAGGGTTCCGTAGGGGCCCGTAGAGTTCCATAGTGGCTGGTAACGTTCCCTAGGGCCCTGTACTGTTCCGTAACAGCCTGCAAGGGTCTTTAGGCTTCTGTAGGGGCTGGTAGGGTTCCATAAAGTTCCGTGGGTTCCTGCAGAGTTCTGCAAGTGCCCGCAAGGGCCTGTAGGGGCGCACAGTGTTTCTGTCAGGTTCCATAGAGTTCCGTAGGGGCCATAGGTTTCCGTAGCGGCTGGTAGTATTCCGTAGGGGTCTGTAGGGTTCCGTAGGCGCCTGCAGTGTTCTGTAGGAGCCCATAGGGTTTTCGTGAGGTTCCGTTGTGTTGCTAAGGGTCTTGTAGAGTGCTGTCGGGTCCTGGAGTATTCTGTAGGGTTCCAGAGGGGCTCGTAGGGTTCCATCAAAATCTGTAGGCTTCCCTAGGGGCCCGTGGAGTCCCGTAGATTTCCGTAGGGGCCTGTAGGGTTGTGTAAGTGCCCGCAGGGGTTGGTAGGAGCTTGTAGGGTGCCATATGTTTCCAGAGGATTGTGTAGGGTTCCGTAGGGGCCTGTGGTGTTCCCTAGGGGCCTCTAGAGTCTCGTACGTTTCCGTAGGGGCCTGTCGTGTTCCCTAGGGCCCTGTAGAGTCTCGTACGGTTCCGTAGGGGCCTGTGGTGTTCCCTAGGGGCCTGTAGAGTCTCGTACGGTTCCGTAGGGGCCTGTGGTGTTCCCTAGGGGCCTCTAGAGTCTCGTACAGTTCCGTAGGGTCCTGTAGGTTTCCATAAGTGCCCGCAGAGGTCTGAAGGGGCCCGTACTGTTCCGTAAGGATCCATAGGGTTCCGTAGAGCTTCGTAGGTTCCCTAGAAGCCTGTAGAGTACCGCAGGAGCTAGTAGTGTTCTGTAGGGGCCCGTAAGGTTCCTTCCGTAGGTGCTGGCAGTGTTCCGTAGGGGCCTGTAGGGTTGTGTAAGTGCCCGCAGCAGTCTGTAGGAGTCTGTGGGATTCTGTAAGGTTCTGGAGGGTTCTGCAGGGTTCCGTAGGGGCCCGTAGAGTTCCGTAGTGGCTGGTAAAGTTCCGTAGGGCCCTGTGGGGTTCTGTATGGACCTGTAGGGTTCTGTAGGGGCCTGCAGGGTTCTGTAAGTGCCCGCAGGTGTCTGTAGGGTTCCGTAAGGGTCTGTAGGGTTCCGTAGGCGCCTGCAGTGTTCTGTAGGAGCCTATAGGGTTTTAGTGAGGTTCCGTTGTGTTGCTAAGGGTCTTGTAGAGTGCTGTCGAGTCCTGGAGTATTCTGTAGGGTTCCAGAGGGGCTCGTAGGGTTCCGTCAAATCTGTAGGCTTCCCTAGGGGCCCGTGGAGTCCCGTAGATTTCCGTAGGGACCTGTAGGGTTGTGTAAGTGCCCGCAGGGGTTGGTAGGAGCTTGTAGGGTGCCATAAGTTTCCAGAGGGTTGTGTAGGGTTCCGTAGGGGCCTGTGGTGTTCCCTAGGGGCCTCTAGAGTCTCGTACAGTTCCGTAGGGTCCTGTAGGTTTCCATAAGCGCCCGCAGAGGTCTGAAGGGGCCCGTACTGTTCCGTAAGGATCCATAGGGTTCCGTAGAGCTTCGTAGGTTCCCTAGAGGCCTGTAGAGTACCGCAGGAGCTAGTAGTGTTCTGTAGGGGCCCGTAGGGTTCCTTCCATAGGTGCTGGCAGTGTTCCGTAGGGGCCTGTAGGGTTGTGTAAGTGCCCGCAGCAGTCTGTAGGAGTCTGTGGGATTCTGTAAGGTTCTGGAGGGTTCTGCAGGGTTCTGTAGGGGCCCATAGAGTTCCGTAGTGGCTGGTAAAGTTCCGTAGGGCCCTGTGGGGTTCTGTATGGACCTGTAGGGTTCTGTAGGGGCCTGCAGGGTTCTGTAAGTGCCCACAGGTGTCTGTAGGGTTCCGTAAGGGTCTGTAGGGTTCCGTAGGCGCCTGCAGTGTTCTGTAGGAGCCTATAGGGTTTTCGTGAGGTTCCGTTGTGTTGCTAAGGGTCTTGTAGAGTGCTGTCGGGTCCTGGAGTATTCTGTAGGGTTCCAGAGGGGCTCGTAGGGTTCCGTCGAAATCTGTAGGCTTCCCTAGGGGCCTGTGGAGTCCCGTAGATTTCCGTAGGGACCTGTAGGGTTGTGTAAGTGCCCGCAGGGGTTGGTAGGAGCTTGTAGGGTGCCATATGTTTCCGGAGGGTTGTGTAGGGTTCTGTAGGGGCCTGTGGTGTTCCCTAGGGGCCTGTAGAGTCTCGTACGGTTCCGTAGGGGCCTGTGGTGTTCCCTAGGGGCCTCTAGAGTCTCGTAGAGTTCCGTAGGGTCCTGTAGGTTTCCATAAGCGCCCGCAGAGGTCTGAAGGGGCCCGTACTGTTCCGTAAGGATCCATAGGGTTCCGTAGAGCTTCGTAGGTTCCCTAGAGGCCTGTGGAGTACCGCAGGAGCCAGTAGTGTTCTGTAGGGGCCCGTAGGGTTCCTTCCATAGGAGCTGGCAGTGTTCCGTAGGGTCCTCTAGGGTTGAGTAAGTGCCCACAGGAGTCTGTACGAATCCGTGGGATTCTGTAAGGTTCTGGAGGGTTCTGCAGGGTTCCGTAGAGGCCCGTAGAGTTCCGTAGTGGCTGGTAACGTTCCCTAGGGCCCTGTACCGTTCCGTAACAGCCTGCAAGGGTCTTTAGGCTTCCGTAGGGGCTGGTAGGGTTCCATAAAGTTCCGTGGGTTCCTGCAGAGTTCTGCAAGTGCCCGCAAGGGCCTGTAGGGGCGCACAGTGTTTCTGTCAGGTTCCGCAGAGTTCCGTAGGGGCCATAGGTTTCCGTAGCGGTTGGTAGTATTCCGTAGGGGTCTGTAGGGTTCCGTAGGCACCTGCAGTGTTCTGTAGGAGCCCATAGGGTTTTAGTGAGGTTCCGTTGTGTTGCTAAGGGTCTTGTAGAGTGCTGTCGGGTCCTGGAGTATTCTGTAGGGTTCCCTAGGGGCTCGTAGGGTTCCGTCAAATCTGTAGGCTTCCCTAGGGGCCCGTGGAGTCCTGTACATTTCCGTAGGGACCTGTAGGGTTGTGTAAGTGCCCGCAGGGGTTGGTAGGAGCTTGTAGGGTGCCATAAGTTTCCAGAGGGTTGTGTAGGGTTCCGTAGGGGCCTGTGGTGTTCCCTAGGGGCTTGTAGAGTCTCGTACAGTTCCGTAGTGTCCTGTAGGTTTCCATAAGCGCCCGCAGAGGTCTGAAGGGGCCCGTACTGTTCCGTAAGGATCCATAGGGCTCCGTAGAGCTTCGTAGGTTCCCTAGAAGCCTGTAGAGTACCGCAGGAGCCAGTAGTGTTCTGTAGGGGCCCGTAGGGTTCCTTCCATAGGGGCTGGCAGTGTTCCGTAGGGTCCTCTAGGGTTGAGTAAGTGCCCGCAGGAGTCTGTAGGAATCCGTGGGATTCTGTAAGGTTCTGGAGGGTTCTGCAGGGTTCCGTAGGGGCCCGTAGAGTTCCATAGTGGCTGGTAACGTTCCCTAGGGCCCTGTACTGTTCCGTAACAGCCTGCAAGGGTCTTTAGGCTTCTGTAGGGGCTGGTAGGGTTCCATAAAGTTCCGTGGGTTCCTGCAGAGTTCTGCAAGTGCCCGCAAGGGCCTGTAGGGGCGCACAGTGTTTCTGTCAGGTTCCATAGAGTTCCGTAGGGGCCATAGGTTTCCGTAGCGGCTGGTAGTATTCCGTAGGGGTCTGTAGGGTTCCGTAGGCGCCTGCAGTGTTCTGTAGGAGCCCATAGGGTTTTAGTGAGGTTCCGTTGTGTTGCTAAGGGTCTTGTAGAGTGCTGTCGGGTCCTGGAGTATTCTGTAGGGTTCCAGAGGGGCTCGTAGGGTTCCATCAAAATCTGTAGGCTTCCCTAGGGGCCCGTGGAGTCCCGTAGATTTCCGTAGGGGCCTGTAGGGTTGTGTAAGTGCCCGCAGGGGTTGGTAGGAGCTTGTAGGGTGCCATATGTTTCCGGAGGGTTGTGTAGGGTTCCGTAGGGGCCTGTGGTGTTCCCTAGGGGCCTCTAGAGTCTCGTACGTTTCCGTAGGGGCCTGTGGTGTTCCCTAGGGCCCTGTAGAGTCTCGTACGGTTCCGTAGGGGCCTGTGGTGTTCCCTAGGGGCCTGTAGAGTCTCGTACAGTTCCGTAGGGTCCTGTAGGTTTCCATAAGCGCCCGCAGAGGTCTGAAGGGGCCCGTACTGTTCCGTAAGGATCCATAGGGCTCCGTAGAGCTTCGTAGGTTCCCTAGAGGCCTCTGGAGTACCGCAGGAGCCAGTAGTGTTCTGTAGGGGCCCGTAGGGTTCCTTCCATAGGGGCTGGCAGTGTTCCGTAGGGTCCTCTAGGGTTGAGTAAGTGCCCGCAGGAGTCTGTAGGAATCCGTGGGATTCTGTAAGGTTCTGGAGGGTTCTGCAGGGTTCCGTAGGGGCCCGTAGAGTTCCGTAGTGGCTGGTAACGTTCCCTAGGGCCCTGTACCGTTCCGTAACTGCCTGCAAGGGTCTTTAGGCTTCCGTAGGGGCTGGTAGGGTTCCATAAAGTTCCGTGGGTTCCTGCAGAGTTCTGCAAGTGCCCGCAAGGGCCTGTAGGGGCGCACAGTGTTTCTGTCAGGTTCTGTAGAGTTCCGTAGGGGCCATAGGTTTCCGTAGCGGCTGGTAGTATTCCGTAGGGGTCTGTAGGGTTCCGTAGGCACCTGCAGTGTTCTGTAGGAGCCCATAGGGTTTTAGTGAGGTTCCGTTGTGTTGCTAAGGGTCTTGTAGAGTGCTGTCGGGTCCTGGAGTATTCTGTAGGGTTCCAGATGGGCTCGTAGGGTTCCGTCAAAATCTGTAGGCTTCCCTAGGGGCCCATAGAGTCCCGTAGATTTCCGTAGGGGCCTGTAGGGTTGTGTAAGTGCCCGCAGGGGTTGGTAGGAGCTTGTAGGGTGCCATAAGTTTCCAGAGGGTTGTGTAGGGTTCCGTAGGGGCCTGTGGTGTTCCCTAGGGGCCTGTAGAGTCTCGTACGTTTCCGTAGGGGCCTGTGGTGTTCCCTAGGGCCCTGTAGAGTCTCGTACGGTTCCGTAGGGGCCTGTGGTGTTCCCTAGGGGCCTGTAGAGTCTCGTACAGTTCCGTAGGGTCCTGTAGGTTTCCATAAGCGCCCGCAGAGGTCTGAAGGGGCCCGTACTGTGCCGTAAGGATCCATAGGGTTCCGTAGAGCTTCGTAGGTTCCCTAGAGGCCTGTAGAGTACCGCAGGAGCTAGTAGTGTTCTGTAGGGGCCCGTAGGGTTCCTTCCATAGGTGCTGGCAGTGTTCCGTAGGGGCCTGTAGGGTTGTGTAAGTGCCCGCAGCAGTCTGTAGGAGTCTGTGGGATTCTGTAAGGTTCTGGAGGGTTCTGCAGGGTTCTGTAGGGGCCCATAGAGTTCCGTAGTGGCTGGTAAAGTTCCGTAGGGCCCTGTGGGGTTCTGTATGGACCTGTAGGGTTCTGTAGGGGCCTGCAGGGTTCTGTAAGTGCCCGCAGGTGTCTGTAGGGTTCCGTAAGGGTCTGTAGGGTTCCGTAGGCGCCTGCAGTGTTCTGTAGGAGCCCATAGGCTTTTAGTGAGGTTCCGTTGTGTTGCTAAGGGTCTTGTAGAGTGCTGTCGAGTCCTGGAGTATTCTGTAGGGTTCCAGAGGGGCTCGTAGGGTTCCGTCAAATCTGTAGGCTTCCCTAGGGGCCCGTGGAGTCCTGTACATTTCCGTAGGGGCCTGTAGGGTTGTGTAAGTGCCCGCAGGGGTTGGTAGGAGCTTGTAGGGTGCCATATGTTTCCGGAGGGTTGTGTAGGGTTCCGTAGGGGCCTGTGGTGTTCCCTAGGGGCCTGTAGAGTCTCGTACGTTTCCGTAGGGGCCTGTGGTGTTCCCTAGGGCCCTGTAGAGTCTCGTACGGTTCCGTAGGGGCCTGTGGTGTTCCCTAGGGGCCTCTAGAGTCTCGTACAGTTCCGTAGGGTCCTGTAGGTTTCCATAAGCGCCCGCAGAGGTCTGAAGGGGCCCGTACTGTTCCGTAAGGATCCATAGGGCTCCGTAGGGCTTCGTAGGTTCCCTAGAGGCCTGTAGAGTACCGCAGGAGCCAGTAGTGTTCTGTAGGGGCCCATAGGGTTCCTTCCATAGGGGCTGGCAGTGTTCCGTAGGGTCCTCTAGGGTTGAGTAAGTGCCCGCAGGAGTCTGTAGGAATCCGTGGGATTCTGTAAGGTTCTGGAGGGTTCTGCAGGGTTCCGTAGGGGCCCGTAGAGTTCCGTAGTGGCTGGTAAAGTTCCGTAGGGCCCTGTACCGTTCCGTAACTGCCTGCAAGGGTCTTTAGGCTTCCGTAGGGGCTGGTAGGGTTCCATAAAGTTCCGTGGGTTCCTGCAGAGTTCTGCAAGTGCCCGCAAGGGCCTGTAGGGGCGCACAGTGTTTCTGTCAGGTTCCGCAGAGTTCCGTAGGGGCCATAGGTTTCCGTAGCGGCTGGTAGTATTCCGTAGGGGTCTGTAGGGTTCCGTAGGCACCTGCAGTGTTCTGTAGGAGCCCATAGGGTTTTAGTGAGGTTCCGTTGTGTTGCTAAGGGTCTTGTAGAGTGCTGTCGGGTCCTGGAGTATTCTGTAGGGTTCCAGAGGGGCTCGTAGGGTTCCGTCAAAATCTGTAGGCTTCCCTAGGGGCCCATAGAGTCCCGTAGAGATCCGTAGGGGCCTGTAGGGTTGTGTAAGTGCCCGCAGGGGTTGGTAGGAGCTTGTAGGGTGCCATAAGTTTCCAGAGGGTTGTGTAGGGTTCCGTAGGGGCCTGTGGTGTTCCCTAGGGGCCTGTAGAGTCTCGTACGTTTCCGTAGGGGCCTGTGGTGTTCCCTAGGGCCCTGTAGAGTCTCGTACGGTTCCGTAGGGGCCTGTGGTGTTCCCTAGGGGCCTCTAGAGTCTCGTACAGTTCCGTAGGGTCCTGTAGGTTTCCATAAGCGCCCGCAGAGGTCTGAAGGGGCCCGTACTGTTCCGTAAGGATCCATAGGGCTCCGTAGAGCTTCGTAGGTTCCCTAGAGGCCTGTAGAGTACCGCAGGAGCTAGTAGTGTTCTGTAGGGGCCCGTAGGGTTCCTTCCATAGGTGCTGGCAGTGTTCCGTAGGGGCCTGTAGGGTTGTGTAAGTGCCCGCAGCAGTCTGTAGGAGTCTGTGGGATTCTGTAAGGTTCTGGAGGGTTCTGCAGGGTTCTGTAGGGGCCCATAGAGTTCCGTAGTGGCTGGTAAAGTTCCGTAGGGCCCTGTGGGGTTCTGTATGGACCTGTAGGGTTCTGTAGGGGCCTGCAGGGTTCTGTAAGTGCCCGCAGGTGTCTGTAGGGTTCCATAAGGGTCTGTAGGGTTCCGTAGGCGCCTGCAGTGTTCTGTAGGAGCCCATAGGGTTTTAGTGAGGTTCCGTTGTGTTGCTAAGGGTCTTGTAGAGTGCTGTCGGGTCCTGGAGTATTCTGTAGGGTTCCAGAGGGGCTCGTAGGGTTCCGTCAAAATCTGTAGGCTTCCCTAGGGGCCCATAGAGTCCCGTAGATTTCCGTAGGGGCCTGTAGGGTTGTGTAAGTGCCCGCAGGGGTTGGTAGGAGCTTGTAGGGTGCCATAAGTTTCCAGAGGGTTGTGTAGGGTTCCGTAGGGGCCTGTGGTGTTCCCTAGGGGCCTGTAGAGTCTCGTACGTTTCCGTAGGGGCCTGTGGTGTTCCCTAGGGCCCTGTAGAGTCTCGTACGGTTCCGTAGGGGCCTGTGGTGTTCCCTAGGGGCCTCTAGAGTCTCGTACAGTTCTGTAGGGTCCTGTAGGTTTCCATAAGCGCCCGCAGAGGTCTGAAGGGGCCCGTACTGTTCCGTAAGGATCCATAGGGTTCCGTAGAGCTTCGTAGGTTCCCTAGAGGCCTGTAGAGTACCGCAGGAGCTAGTAGTGTTCTGTAGGGGCCCGTAAGGTTCCTTCCATAGGGGCTGGCAGTGTTAGGTAGGGGCCTGTAGGGTTGTGTAAGTGCCCGCAGCAGTCTGTAGGAGTCTGTGGGATTCTGTAAGGTTCTGGAGGGTTCTGCAGGGTTCCGTAGGGGCCCGTAGAGTTCCCTAGTGGCTGGTAAAGTTCCGTAGGGCCCTGTGGGGTTCTGTATGGACCTGTAGGGTTCTGTAGGGGCCTGCAGGGTTCTGTAAGTGCCCGCAGGTGTCTGTAGGGTTCCGTAAGGGTCTGTAGGGTTCCGTAGGCGCCTGCAGTGTTCTGTAGGAGCCTATAGGGTTTTAGTGAGGTTCCGTTGTGTTGCTAAGGGTCTTGTAGAGTGCTGTCGAGTCCTGGAGTATTCTGTAGGGTTCCAGAGGGGCTCGTAGGGTTCCGTCAAATCTGTAGGGTTCCCTAGGGGCCCGTGGAGTCCCGTAGATTTCCGTAGGGACCTGTAGGGTTGTGTAAGTGCCCGCAGGGGTTGGTAGGAGCTTGTAGGGTGCCATAAGTTTCCAGAGGGTTGTGTAGGGTTCCGTAGGGGCCTGTGGTGTTCCCTAGGGGCCTGTAGAGTCTCGTACAGTTCCGTAGGGTCCTGTAGGTTTCCATAAGTGCCCGCAGAGGTCTGAAGGGGCCCGTACTGTTCCGTAAGGATCCATAGGGCTCCGTAGAGCTTCGTAGGTTCCCTAGAGGCCTGTAGAGTACCGCAGGAGCCAGTAGTGTTCTGTAGGGGCCCGTAGGGTTCCTTCCATAGGTGCTGGCAGTGTTCCGTAGGGTCCTCTAGGGTTGAGTAAGTGCCCGCAGGAGTCTGTAGGAATCCGTGGGATTCTGTAAGGTTCTGGAGGGTTCTGCAGGGTTCCGTAGGGGCCCGTAGAGTTCCATAGTGGCTGGTAACGTTCCCTAGGGCCCTGTACTGTTCCGTAACAGCCTGCAAGGGTCTTTAGGCTTCCGTAGGGGCTGGTAGGGTTCCATAAAGTTCCGTGGGTTCCTGCAGAGTTCTGCAAGTGCCCGCAAGGGCCTGTAGGGGCGCACAGTGTTTCTGTCAGGTTCCATAGAGTTCCGTAGGGGCCATAGGTTTCCGTAGCGGCTGGTAGTATTCCGTAGGGGTCTGTAGGGTTCCGTAGGCGCCTGCAGTGTTCTGTAGGAGCCCATAGGGTTTTAGTGAGGTTCCGTTGTGTTGCTAAGGGTCTTGTAGAGTGCTGTCGGGTCCTGGAGTATTCTGTAGGGTTCCAGAGGGGCTCGTAGGGTTCCATCAAAATCTGTAGGCTTCCCTAGGGGCCCGTGGAGTCCCGTAGATTTCCGTAGGGGCCTGTAGGGTTGTGTAAGTGCCCGCAGGGGTTGGTAGGAGCTTGTAGGGTGCCATATGTTTCCGGAGGGTTGTGTAGGGTTCCGTAGGGGCCTGTGGTGTTCCCTAGGGGCCTCTAGAGTCTCGTACGTTTCCGTAGGGGCCTGTGGTGTTCCCTAGGGCCCTGTAGAGTCTCGTACGGTTCCGTAGGGGCCTGTGGTGTTCCCTAGGGGCCTGTAGAGTCTCGTACAGTTCCGTAGGGTCCTGTAGGTTTCCATAAGCGCCCGCAGAGGTCTGAAGGGGCCCGTACTGTTCCGTAAGGATCCATAGGGCTCCGTAGAGCTTCGTAGGTTCCCTAGAGGCCTGTAGAGTACCGCAGGAGCCAGTAGTGTTCTGTAGGGGCCCGTAGGGTTCCTTCCATAGGGGCTGGCAGTGTTCCGTAGGGTCCTCTAGGGTTGAGTAAGTGCCCGCAGGAGTCTGTAGGAATCCGTGGGATTCTGTAAGGTTCTGGAGGGTTCTGCAGGGTTCCGTAGGGGCCCGTAGAGTTCCGTAGTGGCTGGTAACGTTCCCTAGGGCCCTGTACCGTTCCGTAACAGCCTGCAAGGGTCTTTAGGCTTCCGTAGGGGCTGGTAGGGTTCCATAAAGTTCCGTGGGTTCCTGCAGAGTTCTGCAAGTGCCCGCAAGGGCCTGTAGGGGCGCACAGTGTTTCTGTCAGGTTCCGCAGAGTTCCGTAGGGGCCATAGGTTTCCGTAGCGGCTGGTAGTATTCCGTAGGGGTCTGTAGGGTTCCGTAGGCACCTGCAGTGTTCTGTAGGAGCCCATAGGGTTTTAGTGAGGTTCCGTTGTGTTGCTAAGGGTCTTGTAGAGTGCTGTCGGGTCCTGGAGTATTCTGTAGGGTTCCAGATGGGCTCGTAGGGTTCCGTCAAAATCTGTAGGCTTCCCTAGGGGCCCATAGAGTCCCGTAGATTTCCGTAGGGGCCTGTAGGGTTGTGTAAGTGCCCGCAGGGGTTGGTAGGAGCTTGTAGGGTGCCATAAGTTTCCAGAGGGTTGTGTAGGGTTCCGTAGGGGCCTGTGGTGTTCCCTAGGGGCCTGTAGAGTCTCGTACGTTTCCGTAGGGGCCTGTGGTGTTCCCTAGGGCCCTGTAGAGTCTCGTACGGTTCCGTAGGGGCCTGTGGTGTTCCCTAGGGGCCTGTAGAGTCTCGTACAGTTCCGTAGGGTCCTGTAGGTTTCCATAAGCGCCCGCAGAGGTCTGAAGGGGCCCGTACTGTTCCGTAAGGATCCATAGGGTTCCGTAGAGCTTCGTAGGTTCCCTAGAGGCCTGTAGAGTACCGCAGGAGCTAGTAGTGTTCTGTAGGGGCCCGTAGGGTTCCTTCCATAGGTGCTGGCAGTGTTCCGTAGGGGCCTGTAGGGTTGTGTAAGTGCCCGCAGCAGTCTGTAGGAGTCTGTGGGATTCTGTAAGGTTCTGGAGGGTTCTGCAGGGTTCTGTAGGGGCCCATAGAGTTCCGTAGTGGCTGGTAAAGTTCCGTAGGGCCCTGTGGGGTTCTGTATGGACCTGTAGGGTTCCGTAGGGGCCTGCAGGGTTCTGTAAGTGCCCGCAGGTGTCTGTAGGGTTCCGTAAGGGTCTGTAGGGTTCCGTAGGCGCCTGCAGTGTTCTGTAGGAGCCCATAGGCTTTTAGTGAGGTTCCGTTGTGTTGCTAAGGGTCTTGTAGAGTGCTGTCGAGTCCTGGAGTATTCTGTAGGGTTCCAGAGGGGCTCGTAGGGTTCCGTCAAATCTGTAGGCTTCCCTAGGGGCCCGTGGAGTCCTGTACATTTCCGTAGGGGCCTGTAGGGTTGTGTAAGTGCCCGCAGGGGTTGGTAGGAGCTTGTAGGGTGCCATATGTTTCCGGAGGGTTGTGTAGGGTTCCGTAGGGGCCTGTGGTGTTCCCTAGGGGCCTGTAGAGTCTCGTACGTTTCCGTAGGGGCCTGTGGTGTTCCCTAGGGCCCTGTAGAGTCTCGTACGGTTCCGTAGGGGCCTGTGGTGTTCCCTAGGGGCCTCTAGAGTCTCGTACAGTTCCGTAGGGTCCTGTAGGTTTCCATAAGCGCCCGCAGAGGTCTGAAGGGGCCCGTACTGTTCCGTAAGGATCCATAGGGCTCCGTAGGGCTTCGTAGGTTCCCTAGAGGCCTGTAGAGTACCGCAGGAGCCAGTAGTGTTCTGTAGGGGCCCATAGGGTTCCTTCCATAGGGGCTGGCAGTGTTCCGTAGGGTCCTCTAGGGTTGAGTAAGTGCCCGCAGGAGTCTGTAGGAATCCGTGGGATTCTGTAAGGTTCTGGAGGGTTCTGCAGGGTTCCGTAGGGGCCCGTAGAGTTCCGTAGTGGCTGGTAAAGTTCCCTAGGGCCCTGTACCGTTCCGTAACTGCCTGCAAGGGTCTTTAGGCTTCCGTAGGGGCTGGTAGGGTTCCATAAAGTTCCGTGGGTTCCTGCAGAGTTCTGCAAGTGCCCGCAAGGGCCTGTAGGGGCGCACAGTGTTTCTGTCAGGTTCCGCAGAGTTCCGTAGGGGCCATAGGTTTCCGTAGCGGCTGGTAGTATTCCGTAGGGGTCTGTAGGGTTCCGTAGGCACCTGCAGTGTTCTGTAGGAGCCCATAGGGTTTTAGTGAGGTTCCGTTGTGTTGCTAAGGGTCTTGTAGAGTGCTGTCGGGTCCTGGAGTATTCTGTAGGGTTCCAGAGGGGCTCGTAGGGTTCCGTCAAAATCTGTAGGCTTCCCTAGGGGCCCATAGAGTCCCGTAGAGATCCGTAGGGGCCTGTAGGGTTGTGTAAGTGCCCGCAGGGGTTGGTAGGAGCTTGTAGGGTGCCATAAGTTTCCAGAGGGTTGTGTAGGGTTCCGTAGGGGCCTGTGGTGTTCCCTAGGGGCCTGTAGAGTCTCGTACGTTTCCATAGCGGCCTGTGGTGTTCCCTAGGGCCCTGTAGAGTCTCGTACGGTTTTGTAGGTGCCTGTAAGTGTTCCCTAGGGGCCTCTAGAGTCTTGTACAGTTCCTTAGGGTCCTGTAGGTTTCCATAAGCGCCCGCAGAGGTCTGAATGGGCCCGTACTGTTCCGTAAGGATCCATAGGGTTCCGTAGAGCTTCGTAGGTTCCCTAGAGGCCTGTAGAGTACCGCAGGAGCTAGTAGTGTTCTGTAGGGGCCCGTAGGGTTCCTTCCATAGGTGCTGGCAGTGTTCCGTAGGGGCCTGTAGGGTTGTGTAAGTGCCCGCAGCAGTCTGTAGGAGTCTGTGGGATTCTGTAAGGTTCTGGAGGGTTCTGCAGGGTTCTGTAGGGGCCCATAGAGTTCCGTAGTGGCTGGTAAAGTTCCGTAGGGCCCTGTGGGGTTCTGTATGGACCTGTAGGGTTCTGTAGGGGCCTGCAGGGTTCTGTAAGTGCCCGCAGGTGTCTGTAGGGTTCCATAAGGGTCTGTAGGGTTCCGTAGGCGCCTGCAGTGTTCTGTAGGAGCCCATAGGGTTTTAGTGAGGTTCCGTTGTGTTGCTAAGGGTCTTGTAGAGTGCTGTCGGGTCCTGGAGTATTCTGTAGGGTTCCAGAGGGGCTCGTAGGGTTCCGTCAAAATCTGTAGGCTTCCCTAGGGGCCCATAGAGTCCCGTAGATTTCCGTAGGGGCCTGTAGGGTTGTGTAAGTGCCCGCAGGGGTTGGTAGGAGCTTGTAGGGTGCCATAAGTTTCCAGAGGGTTGTGTAGGGTTCCGTAGGGGCCTGTGGTGTTCCCTAGGGGCCTGTAGAGTCTCGTACGTTTCCGTAGGGGCCTGTGGTGTTCCCTAGGGCCCTGTAGAGTCTCGTACGGTTCCGTAGGGGCCTGTGGTGTTCCCTAGGGGCCTCTAGAGTCTCGTAGAGTTCCGTAGGGTCCTGTAGGTTTCCATAAGCGCCCGCAGAGGTCTGAAGGGGCCCGTACTGTTCCGTAAGGATCCATAGGGTTCCGTAGAGCTTCGTAGGTTCCCTAGAGGCCTGTAGAGTACCGCAGGAGCTAGTAGTGTTCTGTAGGGGCCCGTAAGGTTCCTTCCATAGGGGCTGGCAGTGTTAGGTAGGGGCCTGTAGGGTTGTGTAAGTGCCCGCAGCAGTCTGTAGGAGTCTGTGGGATTCTGTAAGGTTCTGGAGGGTTCTGCAGGGTTCCGTAGGGGCCCGTAGAGTTCCCTAGTGGCTGGTAAAGTTCCGTAGGGCCCTGTGGGGTTCTGTATGGACCTGTAGGGTTCTGTAGGGGCCTGCAGGGTTCTGTAAGTGCCCGCAGGTGTCTGTAGGGTTCCGTAAGGGTCTGTAGGGTTCCGTAGGCGCCTGCAGTGTTCTGTAGGAGCCTATAGGGTTTTAGTGAGGTTCCGTTGTGTTGCTAAGGGTCTTGTAGAGTGCTGTCGAGTCCTGGAGTATTCTGTAGGGTTCCAGAGGGGCTCGTAGGGTTCCGTCAAATCTGTAGGCTTCCCTAGGGGCCCGTGGAGTCCCGTAGATTTCCGTAGGGGCCTGTAGGGTTGTGTAAGTGCCCGCAGGGGTTAGTAGGAGCTTGTAGGGTGCCATATGTTTCCGGAGGGTTGTGTAGGGTTCCGTAGGGGCCTGTGGTGTTCCCTAGGGGCCTGTAGAGTCTCGTACGTTTCCGTAGGGGCCTGTGGTGTTCCCTAGGGCCCTGTAGAGTCTCGTACGGTTCCGTAGGGGCCTGTGGTGTTCCCTAGGGGCCTCTAGAGTCTCGTACAGTTCCGTAGGGTCCTGTAGGTTTCCATAAGCGCCCGCAGAGGTCTGAAGGGGCCCGTACTGTTCCGTAAGGATCCATAGGGCTCCGTAGGGCTTCGTAGGTTCCCTAGAGGCCTGTAGAGTACCGCAGGAGCCAGTAGTGTTCTGTAGGGGCCCATAGGGTTCCTTCCATAGGGGCTGGCAGTGTTCCGTAGGGTCCTCTAGGGTTGAGTAAGTGCCCGCAGGAGTCTGTAGGAATCCGTGGGATTCTGTAAGGTTCTGGAGGGTTCTGCAGGGTTCCGTAGGGGCCCGTAGAGTTCCGTAGTGGCTGGTAAAGTTCCGTAGGGCCCTGTACCGTTCCGTAACTGCCTGCAAGGGTCTTTAGGCTTCCGTAGGGGCTGGTAGGGTTCCATAAAGTTCCGTGGGTTCCTGCAGAGTTCTGCAAGTGCCCGCAAGGGCCTGTAGGGGCGCACAGTGTTTCTGTCAGGTTCCGCAGAGTTCCGTAGGGGCCATAGGTTTCCGTAGCGGCTGGTAGTATTCCGTAGGGGTCTGTAGGGTTCCGTAGGCACCTGCAGTGTTCTGTAGGAGCCCATAGGGTTTTAGTGAGGTTCCGTTGTGTTGCTAAGGGTCTTGTAGAGTGCTGTCGGGTCCTGGAGTATTCTGTAGGGTTCCAGAGGGGCTCGTAGGGTTCCGTCAAAATCTGTAGGCTTCCCTAGGGGCCCATAGAGTCCCGTAGAGATCCGTAGGGGCCTGTAGGGTTGTGTAAGTGCCCGCAGGGGTTGGTAGGAGCTTGTAGGGTGCCATAAGTTTCCAGAGGGTTGTGTAGGGTTCCGTAGGGGCCTGTGGTGTTCCCTAGGGGCCTGTAGAGTCTCGTACGTTTCCATAGCGGCCTGTGGTGTTCCCTAGGGCCCTGTAGAGTCTCGTACGGTTTTGTAGGTGCCTGTAAGTGTTCCCTAGGGGCCTCTAGAGTCTTGTACAGTTCCTTAGGGTCCTGTAGGTTTCCATAAGCGCCCGCAGAGGTCTGAATGGGCCCGTACTGTTCCGTAAGGATCCATAGGGTTCCGTAGAGCTTCGTAGGTTCCCTAGAGGCCTGTAGAGTACCGCAGGAGCTAGTAGTGTTCTGTAGGGGCCCGTAGGGTTCCTTCCATAGGTGCTGGCAGTGTTCCGTAGGGGCCTGTAGGGTTGTGTAAGTGCCCGCAGCAGTCTGTAGGAGTCTGTGGGATTCTGTAAGGTTCTGGAGGGTTCTGCAGGGTTCTGTAGGGGCCCATAGAGTTCCGTAGTGGCTGGTAAAGTTCCGTAGGGCCCTGTGGGGTTCTGTATGGACCTGTAGGGTTCTGTAGGGGCCTGCAGGGTTCTGTAAGTGCCCGCAGGTGTCTGTAGGGTTCCATAAGGGTCTGTAGGGTTCCGTAGGCGCCTGCAGTGTTCTGTAGGAGCCCATAGGGTTTTAGTGAGGTTCCGTTGTGTTGCTAAGGGTCTTGTAGAGTGCTGTCGGGTCCTGGAGTATTCTGTAGGGTTCCAGAGGGGCTCGTAGGGTTCCGTCAAAATCTGTAGGCTTCCCTAGGGGCCCATAGAGTCCCGTAGATTTCCGTAGGGGCCTGTAGGGTTGTGTAAGTGCCCGCAGGGGTTGGTAGGAGCTTGTAGGGTGCCATAAGTTTCCAGAGGGTTGTGTAGGGTTCCGTAGGGGCCTGTGGTGTTCCCTAGGGGCCTGTAGAGTCTCGTACGTTTCCGTAGGGGCCTGTGGTGTTCCCTAGGGCCCTGTAGAGTCTCGTACGGTTCCGTAGGGGCCTGTGGTGTTCCCTAGGGGCCTCTAGAGTCTCGTACAGTTCTGTAGGGTCCTGTAGGTTTCCATAAGCGCCCGCAGAGGTCTGAAGGGGCCCGTACTGTTCCGTAAGGATCCATAGGGTTCCGTAGAGCTTCGTAGGTTCCCTAGAGGCCTGTAGAGTACCGCAGGAGCTAGTAGTGTTCTGTAGGGGCCCGTAAGGTTCCTTCCATAGGGGCTGGCAGTGTTAGGTAGGGGCCTGTAGGGTTGTGTAAGTGCCCGCAGCAGTCTGTAGGAGTCTGTGGGATTCTGTAAGGTTCTGGAGGGTTCTGCAGGGTTCCGTAGGGGCCCGTAGAGTTCCCTAGTGGCTGGTAAAGTTCCGTAGGGCCCTGTGGGGTTCTGTATGGACCTGTAGGGTTCTGTAGGGGCCTGCAGGGTTCTGTAAGTGCCCGCAGGTGTCTGTAGGGTTCCGTAAGGGTCTGTAGGGTTCCGTAGGCGCCTGCAGTGTTCTGTAGGAGCCTATAGGGTTTTAGTGAGGTTCCGTTGTGTTGCTAAGGGTCTTGTAGAGTGCTGTCGAGTCCTGGAGTATTCTGTAGGGTTCCAGAGGGGCTCGTAGGGTTCCGTCAAATCTGTAGGGTTCCCTAGGGGCCCGTGGAGTCCCGTAGATTTCCGTAGGGACCTGTAGGGTTGTGTAAGTGCCCGCAGGGGTTGGTAGGAGCTTGTAGGGTGCCATAAGTTTCCAGAGGGTTGTGTAGGGTTCCGTAGGGGCCTGTGGTGTTCCCTAGGGGCCTGTAGAGTCTCGTACAGTTCCGTAGGGTCCTGTAGGTTTCCATAAGTGCCCGCAGAGGTCTGAAGGGGCCCGTACTGTTCCGTAAGGATCCATAGGGCTCCGTAGAGCTTCGTAGGTTCCCTAGAGGCCTGTAGAGTACCGCAGGAGCCAGTAGTGTTCTGTAGGGGCCCGTAGGGTTCCTTCCATAGGTGCTGGCAGTGTTCCGTAGGGTCCTCTAGGGTTGAGTAAGTGCCCGCAGGAGTCTGTAGGAATCCGTGGGATTCTGTAAGGTTCTGGAGGGTTCTGCAGGGTTCCGTAGGGGCCCGTAGAGTTCCGTAGTGGCTGGTAACGTTCCCTAGGGCCCTGTACCGTTCCGTAACAGCCTGCAAGGGTCTTTAGGCTTCCGTAGGGGCTGGTAGGGTTCCATAAAGTTCCGTGGGTTCCTGCAGAGTTCTGCAAGTGCCCGCAAGGGCCTGTAGGGGCGCACAGTGTTTCTGTCAGGTTCTGTAGAGTTCCGTAGGGGCCATAGGTTTCCGTAGCGGCTGGTAGTATTCCGTAGGGGTCTGTAGGATTCCGTAGGCACCTGCAGTGTTCTGTAGGAGCCCATAGGGTTTTAGTGAGGTTCCGTTGTGTTGCTAAGGGTCTTGTAGAGTGCTGTCGGGTCCTGGAGTATTCTGTAGGGTTCCAGAGGGGCTCGTAGGGTTCCGTCAAAATCTGTAGGCTTCCCTAGGGGCCCGTGGAGTCCCGTAGATTTCCGTAGGGGCCTGTAGGGTTGTGTAAGTGCCCGCAGGGGTTGGTAGGAGCTTGTAGGGTGCCATAAGTTTCCAGAGGGTTGTGTAGGGTTCCGTAGGGGCCTGTGGTGTTCCCTAGGGGCCTGTAGAGTCTCGTACGTTTCCGTAGGGGCCTGTGGTGTTCCCTAGGGCCCTGTAGAGTCTCGTACGGTTCCGTAGGGGCCTGTGGTGTTCCCTAGGGGCCTCTAGAGTCTCGTACAGTTCCGTAGGGTCCTGTAGGTTTCCATAAGCGCCCGCAGAGGTCTGAAGGGGCCCGTACTGTTCCGTAAGGATCCATAGGGCTCCGTAGAGCTTCGTAGGTTCCCTAGAGGCCTGTAGAGTACCGCAGGAGCTAGTAGTGTTCTGTAGGGGCCCGTAGGGTTCCTTCCATAGGTGCTGGCAGTGTTCCGTAGGGGCCTGTAGGGTTGTGTAAGTGCCCGCAGCAGTCTGTAGGAGTCTGTGGGATTCTGTAAGGTTCTGGAGGGTTCTGCAGGGTTCTGTAGGGGCCCATAGAGTTCCGTAGTGGCTGGTAAAGTTCCGTAGGGCCCTGTGGGGTTCTGTATGGACCTGTAGGGTTCTGTAGGGGCCTGCAGGGTTCTGTAAGTGCCCGCAGGTGTCTGTAGGGTTCCATAAGGGTCTGTAGGGTTCCGTAGGCGCCTGCAGTGTTCTGTAGGAGCCCATAGGGTTTTAGTGAGGTTCCGTTGTGTTGCTAAGGGTCTTGTAGAGTGCTGTCGGGTCCTGGAGTATTCTGTAGGGTTCCAGAGGGGCTCGTAGGGTTCCGTCAAAATCTGTAGGCTTCCCTAGGGGCCCATAGAGTCCCGTAGATTTCCGTAGGGGCCTGTAGGGTTGTGTAAGTGCCCGCAGGGGTTGGTAGGAGCTTGTAAGGTGCCATAAGTTTCCAGAGGGTTGTGTAGGGTTCCGTAGGGGCCTGTGGTGTTCCCTAGGGGCCTGTAGAGTCTCGTACGTTTCCGTAGGGGCCTGTGGTGTTCCCTAGGGCCCTGTAGAGTCTCGTACGGTTCCGTAGGGGCCTGTGGTGTTCCCTAGGGGCCTCTAGAGTCTCGTACAGTTCTGTAGGGTCCTGTAGGTTTCCATAAGCGCCCGCAGAGGTCTGAAGGGGCCCGTACTGTTCCGTAAGGATCCATAGGGTTCCGTAGAGCTTCGTAGGTTCCCTAGAGGCCTGTAGAGTACCGCAGGAGCTAGTAGTGTTCTGTAGGGGCCCGTAAGGTTCCTTCCATAGGGGCTGGCAGTGTTAGGTAGGGGCCTGTAGGGTTGTGTAAGTGCCCGCAGCAGTCTGTAGGAGTCTGTGGGATTCTGTAAGGTTCTGGAGGGTTCTGCAGGGTTCCGTAGGGGCCCGTAGAGTTCCCTAGTGGCTGGTAAAGTTCCGTAGGGCCCTGTGGGGTTCTGTATGGACCTGTAGGGTTCTGTAGGGGCCTGCAGGGTTCTGTAAGTGCCCGCAGGTGTCTGTAGGGTTCCGTAAGGGTCTGTAGGGTTCCGTAGGCGCCTGCAGTGTTCTGTAGGAGCCTATAGGGTTTTAGTGAGGTTCCGTTGTGTTGCTAAGGGTCTTGTAGAGTGCTGTCGAGTCCTGGAGTATTCTGTAGGGTTCCAGAGGGGCTCGTAGGGTTCCGTCAAATCTGTAGGGTTCCCTAGGGGCCCGTGGAGTCCCGTAGATTTCCGTAGGGACCTGTAGGGTTGTGTAAGTGCCCGCAGGGGTTGGTAGGAGCTTGTAGGGTGCCATAAGTTTCCAGAGGGTTGTGTAGGGTTCCGTAGGGGCCTGTGGTGTTCCCTAGGGGCCTGTAGAGTCTCGTACAGTTCCGTAGGGTCCTGTAGGTTTCCATAAGTGCCCGCAGAGGTCTGAAGGGGCCCGTACTGTTCCGTAAGGATCCATAGGGCTCCGTAGAGCTTCGTAGGTTCCCTAGAGGCCTGTAGAGTACCGCAGGAGCCAGTAGTGTTCTGTAGGGGCCCGTAGGGTTCCTTCCATAGGTGCTGGCAGTGTTCCGTAGGGTCCTCTAGGGTTGAGTAAGTGCCCGCAGGAGTCTGTAGGAATCCGTGGGATTCTGTAAGGTTCTGGAGGGTTCTGCAGGGTTCCGTAGGGGCCCGTAGAGTTCCGTAGTGGCTGGTAACGTTCCCTAGGGCCCTGTACCGTTCCGTAACTGCCTGCAAGGGTCTTTAGGCTTCCGTAGGGGCTGGTAGGGTTCCATAAAGTTCCGTGGGTTCCTGCAGAGTTCTGCAAGTGCCCGCAAGGGCCTGTAGGGGCGCACAGTGTTTCTGTCAGGTTCTGTAGAGTTCCGTAGGGGCCATAGGTTTCCGTAGCGGCTGGTAGTATTCCGTAGGGGTCTGTAGGATTCCGTAGGCACCTGCAGTGTTCTGTAGGAGCCCATAGGGTTTTAGTGAGGTTCCGTTGTGTTGCTAAGGGTCTTGTAGAGTGCTGTCGGGTCCTGGAGTATTCTGTAGGGTTCCAGAGGGGCTGGTAGGGTTCCGTCAAAATCTGTAGGCTTCCCTAGGGGCCCGTGGAGTCCCGTAGATTTCCGTAGGGGCCTGTAGGGTTGTGTAAGTGCCCGCAGGGGTTGGTAGGAGCTTGTAGGGTGCCATAAGTTTCCAGAGGGTTGTGTAGGGTTCCGTAGGGGCCTGTGGTGTTCCCTAGGGGCCTGTAGAGTCTCGTACGTTTCCGTAGGGGCCTGTGGTGTTCCCTAGGGCCCTGTAGAGTCTCGTACGGTTCCGTAGGGGCCTGTGGTGTTCCCTAGGGGCCTCTAGAGTCTCGTACAGTTCCGTAGGGTCCTGTAGGTTTCCATAAGCGCCCGCAGAGGTCTGAAGGGGCCCGTACTGTTCCGTAAGGATCCATAGGGTTCCGTAGAGCTTCGTAGGTTCCCTAGAGGCCTGTAGAGTACCGCAGGAGCTAGTAGTGTTCTGTAGGGGCCCGTAGGGTTCCTTCCATAGGTGCTGGCAGTGTTCCGTAGGGGCCTGTAGGGTTGTGTAAGTGCCCGCAGCAGTCTGTAGGAGTCTGTGGGATTCTGTAAGGTTCTGGAGGGTTCTGCAGGGTTCTGTAGGGGCCCGTAGAGTTCCGTAGTGGCTGGTAAAGTTCCGTAGGGCCCTGTGGGGTTCTGTATGGACCTGTAGGGTTCTGTAGGGGCCTGCAGGGTTCTGTAAGTGCCCGCAGGTGTCTGTAGGGTTCCGTAAGGGTCTGTAGGGTTCGGTAGGCGCCTGCAGTGTTCTGTAGGAGCCCATAGGGTTTTCGTGAGGTTCCGTTGTGTTGCTAAGGGTCTTGTAGAGTGCTGTCGGGTCCTGGAGTATTCTGTAGGGTTCCAGAGGGGCTCGTAGGGTTCCGTCAAAATCTGAAGGGTTCCCTAGGGGCCCGTAGAGTCCCGTAGATTTCCGTAGGGGCCTGTAGGGTTGTGTAAGTGCCCGCAGGGGTTGGTAGGAGCTTGTAGGGTGCCATATGTTTCCGGAGGGTTGTGTAGGGTTCCGTAGGGGCCTGTGGTGTTCCCTAGGGGCCTCTAGAGTCTCGTACGGTTCCGTAGGGGCCTGTGGTGTTCCCTAGGGGCCTCTAGAGTCTCGTAGAGTTCCGTAGGGTCCTGTAGGTTTCCATAAGCACCCGCAGAGCTCTGAAGGGGCCCGTACTGTTCCGTAAGGATCCATAGGGTTCCGTAGAGCTTCGTAGGTTCCCTAGAGGCCTGTGGAGTACCGCAGGAGCCAGTAGTGTTCTGTAGGGGCCCGTAGGGTTCCTTCCATAGGAGCTGGCAGTGTTCCGTAGGGTCCTCTAGGGTTGAGTAAGTGCCCACAGGAGTCTGTAGGAATCCGTGGGATTCTGTAAGGTTCTGGAGGGTTCTGCAGGGTTCCGTAGAGGCCCGTAGAGTTCCGTAGTGGCTGGTAACGTTCCCTAGGGCCCTGTACCGTTCCGTAACAGCCTGCAAGGGTCTTTAGGCTTCCGTAGGGGCTGGTAGGGTTCCATAAAGTTCCGTGGGTTCCTGCAGAGTTCTGCAAGTGCCCGCAAGGGCCTGTAGGGGCGCACAGTGTTTCTGTCAGGTTCCGCAGAGTTCCGTAGGGGCCATAGGTTTCCGTAGCGGTTGGTAGTATTCCGTAGGGGTCTGTAGGGTTCCGTAGGCACCTGCAGTGTTCTGTAGGAGCCCATAGGGTTTTAGTGAGGTTCCGTTGTGTTGCTAAGGGTCTTGTAGAGTGCTGTCGGGTCCTGGAGTATTCTGTAGGGTTCCAGAGGGGCTCGTAGGGTTCCGTCAAATCTGTAGGCTTCCCTAGGGGCCCGTGGAGTCCTGTACATTTCCGTAGGGACCTGTAGGGTTGTGTAAGTGCCCGCAGGGGTTGGTAGGAGCTTGTAGGGTGCCATAAGTTTCCAGAGGGTTGTGTAGGGTTCCGTAGGGGCCTGTGGTGTTCCCTAGGGGCTTGTAGAGTCTCGTACAGTTCCGTAGTGTCCTGTAGGTTTCCATAAGCGCCCGCAGAGGTCTGAAGGGGCCCGTACTGTTCCGTAAGGATCCATAGGGCTCCGTAGAGCTTCGTAGGTTCCCTAGAAGCCTGTAGAGTACCGCAGGAGCCAGTAGTGTTCTGTAGGGGCCCGTAGGGTTCCTTCCATAGGGGCTGGCAGTGTTCCGTAGGGTCCTCTAGGGTTGAGTAAGTGCCCGCAGGAGTCTGTAGGAATCCGTGGGATTCTGTAAGGTTCTGGAGGGTTCTGCAGGGTTCCGTAGAGGCCCGTAGAGTTCCGTAGTGGCTGGTAACGTTCCCTAGGGCCCTGTACTGTTCCGTAACAGCCTGCAAGGGTCTTTAGGCTTCTGTAGGGGCTGGTAGGGTTCCATAAAGTTCCGTGGGTTCCTGCAGAGTTCTGCAAGTGCCCGCAAGGGCCTGTAGGGGCGCACAGTGTTTCTGTCAGGTTCCGCAGAGTTCCGTAGGGGCCATAGGTTTCCGTAGCGGCTGGTAGTATTCCGTAGGGGTCTGTAGGGTTCCGTAGGCGCCTGCAGTGTTCTGTAGGAGCCCATAGGGTTTTCGTGAGGTTCCGTTGTGTTGCTAAGGGTCTTGTAGAGTGCTGTCGGGTCCTGGAGTATTCTGTAGGGTTCCAGAGGGGCTCGTAGGGTTCCGTCAAAATCTGTAGGCTTCCCTAGGGGCCCGTGGAGTCCCGTAGATTTCCGTAGGGGCCTGTAGGGTTGTGTAAGTGCCCGCAGGGGTTGGTAGGAGCTTGTAGGGTGCCATATGTTTCCGGAGGGTTGTGTAGGGTTCCGTAGGGGCCTGTGGTGTTCCCTAGGGGCCTCTAGAGTCTCGTACGTTTCCGTAGGGGCCTGTGGTGTTCCCTAGGGCCCTGTAGAGTCTCGTACGGTTCCGTAGGGGCCTGTGGTGTTCCCTAGGGGCCTCTAGAGTCTCGTACAGTTCCGTAGGGTCCTGTAGGTTTCCATAAGCGCCCGCAGAGGTCTGAAGGGGCCCGTACTGTTCCGTAAGGATCCATAGGGTTCCGTAGAGCTTCGTAGGTTCCCTAGAGGCCTGTAGAGTACCGCAGGAGCTAGTAGTGTTCTGTAGGGGCCCGTAGGGTTCCTTCCATAGGTGCTGGCAGTGTTCCGTAGGGGCCTGTAGGGTTGTGTAAGTGCCCGCAGCAGTCTGTAGGAGTCTGTGGGATTCTGTAAGGTTCTGGAGGGTTCTGCAGGGTTCTGTAGGGGCCCATAGAGTTCCGTAGTGGCTGGTAAAGTTCCGTAGGGCCCTGTGGGGTTCTGTATGGACCTGTAGGGTTCTGTAGGGGCCTGCAGGGTTCTGTAAGTGCCCGCAGGTGTCTGTAGGGTTCCATAAGGGTCTGTAGGGTTCCGTAGGCGCCTGCAGTGTTCTGTAGGAGCCCATAGGGTTTTAGTGAGGTTCCGTTGTGTTGCTAAGGGTCTTGTAGAGTGCTGTCGGGTCCTGGAGTATTCTGTAGGGTTCCAGAGGGGCTCGTAGGGTTCCGTCAAAATCTGTAGGCTTCCCTAGGGGCCCATAGAGTCCCGTAGATTTCCGTAGGGGCCTGTAGGGTTGTGTAAGTGCCCGCAGGGGTTGGTAGGAGCTTGTAAGGTGCCATAAGTTTCCAGAGGGTTGTGTAGGGTTCCGTAGGGGCCTGTGGTGTTCCCTAGGGGCCTGTAGAGTCTCGTACGTTTCCGTAGGGGCCTGTGGTGTTCCCTAGGGCCCTGTAGAGTCTCGTACGGTTCCGTAGGGGCCTGTGGTGTTCCCTAGGGGCCTCTAGAGTCTCGTACAGTTCTGTAGGGTCCTGTAGGTTTCCATAAGCGCCCGCAGAGGTCTGAAGGGGCCCGTACTGTTCCGTAAGGATCCATAGGGTTCTGTAGAGCTTCGTAGGTTCCCTAGAGGCCTGTAGAGTACCGCAGGAGCTAGTAGTGTTCTGTAGGGGCCCGTAAGGTTCCTTCCATAGGGGCTGGCAGTGTTAGGTAGGGGCCTGTAGGGTTGTGTAAGTGCCCGCAGCAGTCTGTAGGAGTCTGTGGGATTCTGTAAGGTTCTGGAGGGTTCTGCAGGGTTCCGTAGGGGCCCGTAGAGTTCCCTAGTGGCTGGTAAAGTTCCGTAGGGCCCTGTGGGGTTCTGTATGGACCTGTAGGGTTCTGTAGGGGCCTGCAGGGTTCTGTAAGTGCCCGCAGGTGTCTGTAGGGTTCCGTAAGGGTCTGTAGGGTTCCGTAGGCGCCTGCAGTGTTCTGTAGGAGCCTATAGGGTTTTAGTGAGGTTCCGTTGTGTTGCTAAGGGTCTTGTAGAGTGCTGTCGAGTCCTGGAGTATTCTGTAGGGTTCCAGAGGGGCTCGTAGGGTTCCGTCAAATCTGTAGGGTTCCCTAGGGGCCCGTGGAGTCCCGTAGATTTCCGTAGGGACCTGTAGGGTTGTGTAAGTGCCCGCAGGGGTTGGTAGGAGCTTGTAGGGTGCCATAAGTTTCCAGAGGGTTGTGTAGGGTTCCGTAGGGGCCTGTGGTGTTCCCTAGGGGCCTGTAGAGTCTCGTACAGTTCCGTAGGGTCCTGTAGGTTTCCATAAGCGCCCGCAGAGGTCTGAAGGGGCCCGTACTGTTCCGTAAGGATCCATAGGGCTCCGTAGAGCTTCGTAGGTTCCCTAGAGGCCTGTAGAGTACCGCAGGAGCCAGTAGTGTTCTGTAGGGGCCCGTAGGGTTCCTTCCATAGGTGCTGGCAGTGTTCCGTAGGGTCCTCTAGGGTTGAGTAAGTGCCCGCAGGAGTCTGTAGGAATCCGTGGGATTCTGTAAGGTTCTGGAGGGTTCTGCAGGGTTCCGTAGGGGCCCGTAGAGTTCCGTAGTGGCTGGTAACGTTCCCTAGGGCCCTGTACCGTTCCGTAACTGCCTGCAAGGGTCTTTAGGCTTCCGTAGGGGCTGGTAGGGTTCCATAAAGTTCCGTGGGTTCCTGCAGAGTTCTGCAAGTGCCCGCAAGGGCCTGTAGGGGCGCACAGTGTTTCTGTCAGGTTCTGTAGAGTTCCGTAGGGGCCATAGGTTTCCGTAGCGGCTGGTAGTATTCCGTAGGGGTCTGTAGGATTCCGTAGGCACCTGCAGTGTTCTGTAGGAGCCCATAGGGTTTTAGTGAGGTTCCGTTGTGTTGCTAAGGGTCTTGTAGAGTGCTGTCGGGTCCTGGAGTATTCTGTAGGGTTCCAGAGGGGCTGGTAGGGTTCCGTCAAAATCTGTAGGCTTCCCTAGGGGCCCGTGGAGTCCCGTAGATTTCCGTAGGGGCCTGTAGGGTTGTGTAAGTGCCCGCAGGGGTTGGTAGGAGCTTGTAGGGTGCCATAAGTTTCCAGAGGGTTGTGTAGGGTTCCGTAGGGGCCTGTGGTGTTCCCTAGGGGCCTGTAGAGTCTCGTACGTTTCCGTAGGGGCCTGTGGTGTTCCCTAGGGCCCTGTAGAGTCTCGTACGGTTCCGTAGGGGCCTGTGGTGTTCCCTAGGGGCCTCTAGAGTCTCGTACAGTTCCGTAGGGTCCTGTAGGTTTCCATAAGCGCCCGCAGAGGTCTGAAGGGGCCCGTACTGTTCCGTAAGGATCCATAGGGTTCCGTAGAGCTTCGTAGGTTCCCTAGAGGCC
>NW_027414897.1:0-99039 GCF_964106895.1 Numenius arquata
CTACCTAACACTGCCAGCTCCTATGGAAGGAACCCTACGGGCCCCTACAGAACACTACTGGCTCCTGCGGTACTCCAGAGGCCTCTAGGGAACCTACGAAGCTCTACGGAGCCCTATGGATCCTCACGGAACAGTACGGGCCCCTTCAGACCTCTGCGGGCGCTTATGGAAACCTACAGGACCCTACGGAACTGTACGAGACTCTACAGGCCCCTAGAGAACACCACAGGCCCTTACGGAACTGTACGAGACTCTACAGGCCCCTAGGGAACACCACAGGCCCCTACGGAACCCTACACAACCCTCTGGAAACTTATGGAACCCTATAAGCTCCTACCAACCCCTGCGGGCACTTACACAACCCTACAGGCCCCTACGGAAATCTACGGGAATCTATGGGCCCCTAGGGAACCCTACAGATTTCGATGGAACCCTACGAGCCCCTCTGGAACCCTACAGAATACTCCAGGACCCGACAGCACTCTACAAGACCCTTAGCAACACAACGGAACCTCACTAAAACCCTATGGGCTCCTACAGAACACTGGAGGCGCCTACGGAACCCTACAGACCCCTACAGAATACTACCAGCCACTACAGAAAAATATGGCCCCTACGGAACTCTACGGAACCTGATAGAAACACTGTGCACCCCTACAGGCCCTTGCGGGCACTTGCAGAACTCTGCAGGAACCCACGGAACTTTACGGAACCCTCCCAGCCCCTACGGAAGCCTAAAGACCCTTGCAGGCAGTTACGGAATGGTACAGGGCCCTAGGGTACTTTACCAGCCACTACGGAACTCTACGGGCCCCTAGGGAACCCTGCAGAACCCTCCAGAACCTTACAGAATCCCACGGATTCCTACAGACTCCTGCGGGCACTTACTCAACCCTAGAGGACCCTACGGAACACTGCCAGCTCCTATGGAAGGAACCCTACGGGTCCCTACAGAACACTACTGGCTCCTGCGGTACTCCAGAGGCCTCTAGGGAACATACGAAGCTCTACGGAGCCCTATGGATCCTTACGGAACAGTACGGGCCCCTTCAGACCTCTGCGGGCGCTTATGGAAACCTACAGGACCCTACGGAACTGTACGAGACTCTACAGGCCCCTAGGGAACACCACAGGCCCCTACGGAACCCTACACAACCCTCCAGAAACATATGGCACCCTACAAGCTCCTACCAACCCCTGCGGGCACTTACACAACCCTACAGGCCCCTACGGAAATCTACGGGACTCTATGGGCCCCTAGGGAACCCTACAGATTTCGATGGAACCCTACGAGCCCCTCTGGAACCCTACAGAATACTCCAGGACCCGACAGCACTCTACAAGACCCTTAGCAACACAACGGAACCTCACTAAAACCCTATGGGCTCCTACAGAACACTGCAGGCGCCTACGGAACCCTACAGACCCCTACAGAATACTACCAGCCACTACAGAAAAATATGGCCCCTACGGAACTCTACGGAACCTGATAGAAACACTGTGCACCCCTACAGGCCCTTGCGGGCACTTGCAGAACTCTGCAGGAACCCACGGAACTTTACGGAACCCTCCCAGCCCCTACGGAAGCCTAAAGACCCTTGCAGGCAGTTACGGAATGGTACAGGGCCCTAGGGTACTTTACCAGCCACTACGGAACTCTACGGGCCCCTAGGGAACCCTGCAGAACCCTCCAGAACCTTACAGAATCCCACGGATTCCTACAGACTCCTGCGGGCACTTACTCAACCCTAGAGGACTCTACGGAACACTACTGGCTCCTGCGGTACTCCAGAGGCCTCTAGGGAACCTACGAAGCTCTACGGAACCCTATGGATCCTTACGGAACAGTACGGGCCCCTTCAGACCTCTGCGGGCGCTTATGGAAACCTACAGGACCCTACGGAACTGTACGAGACTCTACAGGCCCCTAGGGAACACCACAGGCCCCTACGGAACCCTACACAACCCTCCGGAAACATATGGAACCCTACAAGCTCCTACCAACCCCTGCGGGCACTTACACAACCCTACAGGCCCCTACGGAAATCTACGGGACTCTATGGGCCCCTAGGGAACCCTACAGATTTCGACAGTACCCTACGAGCCCCTCTGGAACCCTACAGAATACTCCAGGACCCGACAGCACTCTACAAGACCCTTAGCAACACAACGGAACCTCACTAAAACCCTATGGGCTCCTACAGAACACTGCAGGCGCCTACGGAACCCTACAGACCCCTACAGAATACTACCAGCCACTACAGAAAAATATGGCCCCTACGGAACTCTACGGAACCTGATAGAAACACTGTGCACCCCTACAGGCCCTTGCGGGCACTTGCAGAACTCTGCAGGAACCCACGGAACTTTACGGAACCCTCCCAGCCCCTACGGAAGCCTAAAGACCCTTGCAGGCAGTTACGGAATGGTACAGGGCCCTAGGGTACTTTACTAGCTACTACGGAACTCTACGGGCCCCTAGGGAACCCTGCAGAACCCTCCAGAACCTTACAGAATCCCACGGATTCCTACAGACTCCTGCGGGCACTTACTCAACCCTAGAGGACTCTACGGAACACTACTGGCTCCTGCGGTACTCCAGAGGCCTCTAGGGAACCTACGAAGCTCTACGGAACCCTATGGATCCTCACGGAACAGTACGGGCCCCTTCAGACCTCTGCGGGCGTTTAGGAAACCTACAGGACCCTACGGAACTGTACGAGACTCTATAGGCCCCTAGAGAACACCACAGGCCCTTACGGAACCCTACACAACCCTCCGGAAACATATGGCACCCTACAAGCTCCTACCAACCCCTGCGGGCACTTACACAACCCTACAGGCCCCTACGGAAATCTACGGGAATCTACGGGCCCCTAGGGAACCCTACAGATTTCGACGAAACCCTACCAGCCCCTCTGGAACCCTACAGAATACTCCAGGACCCGACAGCACTCTACAAGACCCTTAGCAACACAACGGAACCTCACTAAAACCCTATGGGCTCCTACAGAACACTGCAGGTGCCTACGGAACCCTACAGACCCCTACGGAACCCTACAGACACCTGCGGGCACTTACGGAACCCTGCAGGCCCCTACGGAACCCTACAGGTCCATACAGAACCCCACAGGGCCCTACGGAACTTTACCAGCCACTACGGAACTCTACGGGTCCCTACGGAACCCTGCAGAACCCTCTGGAACCTTACAGAATCCCACAGACTCCTACAGACTTCTGCGGGCACTTACTCAACCCTACAGGCCCCTACCTAACACTGCCAGCTCCTATGGAAGGAACCCTACGGGCCCCTACAGAACACTACTGGCTCCTGCGGTACTCCAGAGGCCTCTAGGGAACCTACGAAGCTCTACGGAGCCCTATGGATCCTCACGGAACAGTACGGGCCCCTTCAGACCTCTGCGGGCGCTTATGGAAACCTACAGGACCCTACGGAACTGTACGAGACTCTACAGGCCCCTAGAGAACACCACAGGCCCTTACGGAACTGTACGAGACTCTACAGGCCCCTAGGGAACACCACAGGCCCCTACGGAACCCTACACAACCCTCTGGAAACTTATGGAACCCTATAAGCTCCTACCAACCCCTGCGGGCACTTACACAACCCTACAGGCCCCTACGGAAATCTACGGGAATCTATGGGCCCCTAGGGAACCCTACAGATTTCGATGGAACCCTACGAGCCCCTCTGGAACCCTACAGAATACTCCAGGACCCGACAGCACTCTACAAGACCCTTAGCAACACAACGGAACCTCACTAAAACCCTATGGGCTCCTACAGAACACTGCAGGCGCCTACGGAACCCTACAGACCCCTACAGAATACTACCAGCCACTACAGAAAAATATGGCCCCTACGGAACTCTACGGAACCTGATAGAAACACTGTGCACCCCTACAGGCCCTTGCGGGCACTTGCAGAACTCTGCAGGAACCCACGGAACTTTACGGAACCCTCCCAGCCCCTACGGAAGCCTAAAGACCCTTGCAGGCAGTTACGGAATGGTACAGGGCCCTAGGGTACTTTACCAGCCACTACGGAACTCTACGGGCCCCTAGGGAACCCTGCAGAACCCTCCAGAACCTTACAGAATCCCACGGATTCCTACAGACTCCTGCGGGCACTTACTCAACCCTAGAGGACCCTACGGAACACTGCCAGCTCCTATGGAAGGAACCCTACGGACCCCTACAGAAGACAACTGGCTCCTGCAGTACTCCAGAGGCCTCTAGGGAACCTACGAAGCTCTACGGAGCCCTATGGATCCTTACGGAACAGTACGGGCCCCTTCAGACCTCTGCGGGCGCTTATGGAAACCTACAGGACCCTACGGAACTGTACGAGACTCTACAGGCCCCTAGGGAACACCACAGGCCCCTACGGAACCCTACACAACCCTCTGGAAACTTATGGAACCCTATAAGCTCCTACCAACCCCTGCGGGCACTTACACAACCCTACAGGCCCCTACGGAAATCTACGGGAATCTATGGGCCCCTAGGGAACCCTACAGATTTCGATGGAACCCTACGAGCCCCTCTGGAACCCTACAGAATACTCCAGGACCCGACAGCACTCTACAAGACCCTTAGCAACACAACGGAACCTCACTAAAACCCTATGGGCTCCTACAGAACACTGCAGGCGCCTACGGAACCCTACAGACCCCTACAGAATACTACCAGCCACTACAGAAAAATATGGCCCCTACGGAACTCTACGGAACCTGATAGAAACACTGTGCACCCCTACAGGCCCTTGCGGGCACTTGCAGAACTCTGCAGGAACCCACGGAACTTTACGGAACCCTCCCAGCCCCTACGGAAGCCTAAAGACCCTTGCAGGCAGTTACGGAATGGTACAGGGCCCTAGGGTACTTTACCAGCCACTACGGAACTCTACGGGCCCCTAGGGAACCCTGCAGAACCCTCCAGAACCTTACAGAATCCCACGGATTCCTACAGACTCCTGCGGGCACTTACTCAACCCTAGAGGACCCTACGGAACACTGCCAGCTCCTATGGAAGGAACCCTACGGACCCCTACAGAAGACAACTGGCTCCTGCAGTACTCCAGAGGCCTCTAGGGAACCTACGAAGCTCTACGGAGCCCTATGGATCCTTACGGAACAGTACGGGCCCCTTCAGACCTCTGCGGGCGCTTATGGAAACCTACAGGACCCTACGGAACTGTACGAGACTCTACAGGCCCCTAGGGAACACCACAGGCCCCTACGGAACCCTAAACAACCCTCCGGAAACATATGGCACCCTACAAGCTCCTACCAACCCCTGCGGGCACTTACACAACCCTACAGGCCCCTACGGAAATCTACGGGACTCTATGGGCCCCTAGGGAACCCTACAGATTTCGACAGTACCCTACGAGCCCCTCTGGAACCCTACAGAATACTCCAGGACCCGACAGCACTCTACAAGACCCTTAGCAACACAACGGAACCTCACTAAAACCCTATGGGCTCCTACAGAACACTGCAGGCGCCTACGGAACCCTACAGACCCCTACAGAATACTACCAGCCACTACAGAAAAATATGGCCCCTACGGAACTCTACGGAACCTGATAGAAACACTGTGCACCCCTACAGGCCCTTGCGGGCACTTGCAGAACTCTGCAGGAACCCACGGAACTTTACGGAACCCTCCCAGCCCCTACGGAAGCCTAAAGACCCTTGCAGGCAGTTACGGAATGGTACAGGGCCCTAGGGTACTTTACCAGCCACTACGGAACTCTACGGGCCCCTAGGGAACCCTGCAGAACCCTCCAGAACCTTACAGAATCCCACGGATTCCTACAGACTCCTGCGGGCACTTACTCAACCCTAGAGGACCCTACGGAACACTGCCAGCTCCTATGGAAGGAACCCTACGGATCCCTACAGAAGACAACTGGCTCCTGCGGTACTCCAGAGGCCTCTAGGGAACCTACGAAGCTCTACGGAGCCCTATGGATCCTTACGGAACAGTACGGGCCCCTTCAGACCTCTGCGGGCGCTTATGGAAACCTACAGGACCCTACGGAACTGTACGAGACTCTACAGGCCCCTAGGGAACACCACAGGCCCCTACGGAACCCTACACAACCCTCCGGAAACATATGGCACCCTACAAGCTCCTACCAACCCCTGCGGGCACTTACACAACCCTACAGGCCCCTACGGAAATCTACGGGAATCTACGGGCCCCTAGGGAACCCTACAGATTTCGACGAAACCCTACGAGCCCCTCTGGAACCCTACAGAATACTCCAGGACCCGACAGCACTCTACAAGACCCTTAGCAACACAACGGAACCTCACTAAAACCCTATGGGCTCCTACAGAACACTGCAGGTGCCTACGGAACCCTACAGACCCCTACGGAACCCTACAGACACCTGCGGGCACTTACGGAACCCTGCAGGCCCCTACGGAACCCTACAGGTCCATACAGAACCCCACAGGGCCCTACGGAACTTTACCAGCCACTACGGAACTCTACGGGTCCCTACGGAACCCTGCAGAACCCTCTGGAACCTTACAGAATCCCACAGACTCCTACAGACTTCTGCGGGCACTTACTCAACCCTACAGGCCCCTACCTAACACTGCCAGCTCCTATGGAAGGAACCCTACGGGCCCCTACAGAACACTACTGGCTCCTGCGGTACTCCAGAGGCCTCTAGGGAACCTACGAAGCTCTACGGAGCCCTATGGATCCTCACGGAACAGTACGGGCCCCTTCAGACCTCTGCGGGCGCTTATGGAAACCTACAGGACCCTACGGAACTGTACGAGACTCTACAGGCCCCTAGAGAACACCACAGGCCCTTACGGAACTGTACGAGACTCTACAGGCCCCTAGGGAACACCACAGGCCCCTACGGAACCCTACACAACCCTCTGGAAACTTATGGAACCCTATAAGCTCCTACCAACCCCTGCGGGCACTTACACAACCCTACAGGCCCCTACGGAAATCTACGGGACTCTATGGGCCCCTAGGGAACCCTACAGATTTCGATGGAACCCTACGAGCCCCTCTGGAACCCTACAGAATACTCCAGGACCCGACAGCACTCTACAAGACCCTTAGCAACACAACGGAACCTCACTAAAACCCTATGGGCTCCTACAGAACACTGCAGGCGCCTACGGAACCCTACAGACCCCTACAGAATACTACCAGCCACTACAGAAAAATATGGCCCCTACGGAACTCTACGGAACCTGATAGAAACACTGTGCACCCCTACAGGCCCTTGCGGGCACTTGCAGAACTCTGCAGGAACCCACGGAACTTTACGGAACCCTCCCAGCCCCTACGGAAGCCTAAAGACCCTTGCAGGCAGTTACGGAATGGTACAGGGCCCTAGGGTACTTTACCAGCCACTACGGAACTCTACGGGCCCCTAGGGAACCCTGCAGAACACTCCAGAACCTTACAGAATCCCACGGATTCCTACAGACTCCTGCGGGCACTTACTCAACCCTAGAGGACCCTACGGAACACTGCCAGCTCCTATGGAAGGAACCCTACGGGTCCCTACAGAACACTACTGGCTCCTGCGGTACTCCAGAGGCCTCTAGGGAACCTACGAAGCTCTACGGAGCCCTATGGATCCTTACGGAACAGTACGGGCCCCTTCAGACCTCTGCGGGCGCTTATGGAAACCTACAGGACCCTACGGAACTGTACGAGACTCTACAGGCCCCTAGGGAACACCACAGGCCCCTACGGAACCCTACACAACCCTCCGGAAACATATGGCACCCTACAAGCTCCTACCAACCCCTGCGGGCACTTACACAACCCTACAGGCCCCTACGGAAATCTACGGGACTCTATGGGCCCCTAGGGAACCCTACAGATTTCGATGGAACCCTACGAGCCCCTCTGGAACCCTACAGAATACTCCAGGACCCGACAGCACTCTACAAGACCCTTAGCAACACAACGGAACCTCACTAAAACCCTATGGGCTCCTACAGAACACTGCAGGCGCCTACGGAACCCTACAGACCCCTACAGAATACTACCAGCCACTACAGAAAAATATGGCCCCTACGGAACTCTACGGAACCTGATAGAAACACTGTGCACCCCTACAGGCCCTTGCGGGCACTTGCAGAACTCTGCAGGAACCCACGGAACTTTACGGAACCCTCCCAGCCCCTACGGAAGCCTAAAGACCCTTGCAGGCAGTTACGGAATGGTACAGGGCCCTAGGGTACTTTACCAGCCACTACGGAACTCTACGGGCCCCTAGGGAACCCTGCAGAACCCTCCAGAACCTTACAGAATCCCACGGATTCCTACAGACTCCTGCGGGCACTTACTCAACCCTAGAGGACCCTACGGAACACTGCCAGCTCCTATGGAAGGAACCCTACGGATCCCTACAGAAGACAACTGGCTCCTGCAGTACTCCAGAGGCCTCTAGGGAACCTACGAAGCTCTACGGAGCCCTATGGATCCTTACGGAACAGTACGGGCCCCTTCAGACCTCTGCGGGCGCTTATGGAAACCTACAGGACCCTACGGAACTGTACGAGACTCTACAGGCCCCTAGGGAACACCACAGGCCCCTACGGAACCCTACACAACCCTCCGGAAACATATGGCACCCTACAAGCTCCTACCAACCCCTGCGGGCACTTACACAACCCTACAGGCCCCTACGGAAATCTACGGGACTCTATGGGCCCCTAGGGAACCCTACAGATTTCGATGGAACCCTACGAGCCCCTCTGGAACCCTACAGAATACTCCAGGACCCGACAGCACTCTACAAGACCCTTAGCAACACAACGGAACCTCACTAAAACCCTATGGGCTCCTACAGAACACTGCAGGCGCCTACGGAACCCTACAGACCCCTACAGAATACTACCAGCCACTACAGAAAAATATGGCCCCTACGGAACTCTACGGAACCTGATAGAAACACTGTGCACCCCTACAGGCCCTTGCGGGCACTTGCAGAACTCTGCAGGAACCCACGGAACTTTACGGAACCCTCCCAGCCCCTACGGAAGCCTAAAGACCCTTGCAGGCAGTTACGGAATGGTACAGGGCCCTAGGGTACTTTACCAGCCACTACGGAACTCTACGGGCCCCTAGGGAACCCTGCAGAACCCTCCAGAACCTTACAGAATCCCACGGATTCCTACAGACTCCTGCGGGCACTTACTCAACCCTAGAGGACCCTACGGAACACTGCCAGCTCCTATGGAAGGAACCCTACGGATCCCTACAGAAGACAACTGGCTCCTGCAGTACTCCAGAGGCCTCTAGGGAACCTACGAAGCTCTACGGAGCCCTATGGATCCTTACGGAACAGTACGGGCCCCTTCAGACCTCTGCGGGCGCTTATGGAAACCTACAGGACCCTACGGAACTGTACGAGACTCTACAGGCCCCTAGGGAACACCACAGGCCCCTACGGAACCCTACACAACCCTCCGGAAACATATGGCACCCTACAAGCTCCTACCAACCCCTGCGGGCACTTACACAACCCTACAGGCCCCTACGGAAATCTACGGGAATCTACGGGCCCCTAGGGAACCCTACAGATTTCGACGAAACCCTACGAGCCCCTCTGGAACCCTACAGAATACTCCAGGACCCGACAGCACTCTACAAGACCCTTAGCAACACAACGGAACCTCACTAAAACCCTATGGGCTCCTACAGAACACTGCAGGTGCCTACGGAACCCTACAGACCCCTACGGAACCCTACAGACACCTGCGGGCACTTACGGAACCCTGCAGGCCCCTACGGAACCCTACAGGTCCATACAGAACCCCACAGGGCCCTACGGAACTTTACCAGCCACTACGGAACTCTACGGGTCCCTACGGAACCCTGCAGAACCCTCTGGAACCTTACAGAATCCCACAGACTCCTACAGACTTCTGCGGGCACTTACTCAACCCTACAGGCCCCTACCTAACACTGCCAGCTCCTATGGAAGGAACCCTACGGGCCCCTACAGAACACTACTGGCTCCTGCGGTACTCCAGAGGCCTCTAGGGAACCTACGAAGCTCTACGGAGCCCTATGGATCCTCACGGAACAGTACGGGCCCCTTCAGACCTCTGCGGGCGCTTATGGAAACCTACAGGACCCTACGGAACTGTACGAGACTCTACAGGCCCCTAGAGAACACCACAGGCCCTTACGGAACTGTACGAGACTCTACAGGCCCCTAGGGAACACCACAGGCCCCTACGGAACCCTACACAACCCTCTGGAAACTTATGGAACCCTATAAGCTCCTACCAACCCCTGCGGGCACTTACACAACCCTACAGGCCCCTACGGAAATCTACGGGACTCTATGGGCCCCTAGGGAACCCTACAGATTTCGATGGAACCCTACGAGCCCCTCTGTAACCCTACAGAATACTCCAGGACCCGACAGCACTCTACAAGACCCTTAGCAACACAACGGAACCTCACTAAAACCCTATGGGCTCCTACAGAACACTGCAGGCGCCTACGGAACCCTACAGACCCCTACAGAATACTACCAGCCACTACAGAAAAATATGGCCCCTACGGAACTCTACGGAACCTGATAGAAACACTGTGCACCCCTACAGGCCCTTGCGGGCACTTGCAGAACTCTGCAGGAACCCACGGAACTTTACGGAACCCTCCCAGCCCCTACGGAAGCCTAAAGACCCTTGCAGGCAGTTACGGAATGGTACAGGGCCCTAGGGTACTTTACCAGCCACTACGGAACTCTACGGGCCCCTAGGGAACCCTGCAGAACACTCCAGAACCTTACAGAATCCCACGGATTCCTACAGACTCCTGCGGGCACTTACTCAACCCTAGAGGACCCTACGGAACACTGCCAGCTCCTATGGAAGGAACCCTACGGGTCCCTACAGAACACTACTGGCTCCTGCGGTACTCCAGAGGCCTCTAGGGAACCTACGAAGCTCTACGGAGCCCTATGGATCCTTACGGAACAGTACGGGCCCCTTCAGACCTCTGCGGGCGCTTATGGAAACCTACAGGACCCTACGGAACTGTACGAGACTCTACAGGCCCCTAGGGAACACCACAGGCCCCTACGGAACCCTACACAACCCTCCGGAAACATATGGCACCCTACAAGCTCCTACCAACCCCTGCGGGCACTTACACAACCCTACAGGCCCCTACGGAAATCTACGGGAATCTACGGGCCCCTAGGGAACCCTACAGATTTCGACGAAACCCTACGAGCCCCTCTGGAACCCTACAGAATACTCCAGGACCCGACAGCACTCTACAAGACCCTTAGCAACACAACGGAACCTCACTAAAACCCTATGGGCTCCTACAGAACACTGCAGGTGCCTACGGAACCCTACAGACCCCTACGGAACCCTACAGACACCTGCGGGCACTTACGGAACCCTGCAGGCCCCTACGGAACCCTACAGGTCCATACAGAACCCCACAGGGCCCTACGGAACTTTACCAGCCACTACGGAACTCTACGGGTCCCTACGGAACCCTGCAGAACCCTCTGGAACCTTACAGAATCCCACAGACTCCTACAGACTTCTGCGGGCACTTACTCAACCCTACAGGCCCCTACCTAACACTGCCAGCTCCTATGGAAGGAACCCTACGGGCCCCTACAGAACACTACTGGCTCCTGCGGTACTCCAGAGGCCTCTAGGGAACCTACGAAGCTCTACGGAGCCCTATGGATCCTCACGGAACAGTACGGGCCCCTTCAGACCTCTGCGGGCGCTTATGGAAACCTACAGGACCCTACGGAACTGTACGAGACTCTACAGGCCCCTAGGGAACACCACAGGCCCCTACGGAACCCTACACAACCCTCCGGAAACATATGGCACCCTACAAGCTCCTACCAACCCCTGCGGGCACTTACACAACCCTACAGGCCCCTACGGAAATCTACGGGACTCTATGGGCCCCTAGGGAACCCTACAGATTTCGATGGAACCCTACGAGCCCCTCTGTAACCCTACAGAATACTCCAGGACCCGACAGCACTCTACAAGACCCTTAGCAACACAACGGAACCTCACTAAAACCCTATGGGCTCCTACAGAACACTGCAGGCGCCTACGGAACCCTACAGACCCCTACGGAACCCTACAGACACCTGCGGGCACTTACGGAACCCTGCAGGCCCCTACGGAACCCTACAGGTCCATACAGAACCCCACAGGGCCCTACGGAACTTTACCAGCCACTACGGAACTCTACGGGCCCCTAGGGAACCCTGCAGAACCCTCCAGAACCTTACAGAATCCCACGGATTCCTACAGACTCCTGCGGGCACTTACTCAACCCTAGAGGACCCTACGGAACACTGCCAGCTCCTATGGAAGGAACCCTACGGGTCCCTACAGAAGACAACTGGCTCCTGCAGTACTCCAGAGGCCTCTAGGGAACCTACGAAGCTCTACGGAGCCCTATGGATCCTTACGGAACAGTACGGGCCCCTTCAGACCTCTGCGGGCGCTTATGGAAACCTACAGGACCCTACGGAACTGTACGAGACTCTACAGGCCCCTAGGGAACACCACAGGCCCCTACGGAACCCTACACAACCCTCCGGAAACATATGGAACCCTACAAGCTCCTACCAACCCCTGCGGGCACTTACACAACCCTACAGGCCCCTACGGAAATCTACGGGACTCTATGGGCCCCTAGGGAACCCTACAGATTTCGACAGTACCCTACGAGCCCCTCTGGAACCCTACAGAATACTCCAGGACCCGACAGCACTCTACAAGACCCTTAGCAACACAACGGAACCTCACTAAAACCCTATGGGCTCCTACAGAACACTGCAGGCGCCTACGGAACCCTACAGACCCCTACAGAATACTACCAGCCACTACAGAAAAATATGGCCCCTACGGAACTCTACGGAACCTGATAGAAACACTGTGCACCCCTACAGGCCCTTGCGGGCACTTGCAGAACTCTGCAGGAACCCACGGAACTTTACGGAACCCTCCCAGCCCCTACGGAAGCCTAAAGACCCTTGCAGGCAGTTACGGAATGGTACAGGGCCCTAGGGTACTTTACTAGCTACTACGGAACTCTACGGGCCCCTAGGGAACCCTGCAGAACCCTCCAGAACCTTACAGAATCCCACGGATTCCTACAGACTCCTGCGGGCACTTACTCAACCCTAGAGGACTCTACGGAACACTACTGGCTCCTGCGGTACTCCAGAGGCCTCTAGGGAACCTACGAAGCTCTACGGAACCCTATGGATCCTCACGGAACAGTACGGGCCCCTTCAGACCTCTGCGGGCGTTTAGGAAACCTACAGGACCCTACGGAACTGTACGAGACTCTATAGGCCCCTAGAGAACACCACAGGCCCTTACGGAACCCTACACAACCCTCCGGAAACATATGGCACCCTACAAGCTCCTACCAACCCCTGCGGGCACTTACACAACCCTACAGGCCCCTACGGAAATCTACGGGAATCTACGGGCCCCTAGGGAACCCTACAGATTTCGACGAAACCCTACCAGCCCCTCTGGAACCCTACAGAATACTCCAGGACCCGACAGCACTCTACAAGACCCTTAGCAACACAACGGAACCTCACTAAAACCCTATGGGCTCCTACAGAACACTGCAGGTGCCTACGGAACCCTACAGACCCCTACGGAACCCTACAGACACCTGCGGGCACTTACGGAACCCTGCAGGCCCCTACGGAACCCTACAGGTCCATACAGAACCCCACAGGGCCCTACGGAACTTTACCAGCCACTACGGAACTCTACGGGTCCCTACGGAACCCTGCAGAACCCTCTGGAACCTTACAGAATCCCACAGACTCCTACAGACTTCTGCGGGCACTTACTCAACCCTACAGGCCCCTACCTAACACTGCCAGCTCCTATGGAAGGAACCCTACGGGCCCCTACAGAACACTACTGGCTCCTGCGGTACTCCAGAGGCCTCTAGGGAACCTACGAAGCTCTACGGAGCCCTATGGATCCTCACGGAACAGTACGGGCCCCTTCAGACCTCTGCGGGCGCTTATGGAAACCTACAGGACCCTACGGAACTGTACGAGACTCTACAGGCCCCTAGAGAACACCACAGGCCCTTACGGAACTGTACGAGACTCTACAGGCCCCTAGGGAACACCACAGGCCCCTACGGAACCCTACACAACCCTCTGGAAACTTATGGAACCCTATAAGCTCCTACCAACCCCTGCGGGCACTTACACAACCCTACAGGCCCCTACGGAAATCTACGGGAATCTATGGGCCCCTAGGGAACCCTACAGATTTCGATGGAACCCTACGAGCCCCTCTGGAACCCTACAGAATACTCCAGGACCCGACAGCACTCTACAAGACCCTTAGCAACACAACGGAACCTCACTAAAACCCTATGGGCTCCTACAGAACACTGCAGGCGCCTACGGAACCCTACAGACCCCTACAGAATACTACCAGCCACTACAGAAAAATATGGCCCCTACGGAACTCTACGGAACCTGATAGAAACACTGTGCACCCCTACAGGCCCTTGCGGGCACTTGCAGAACTCTGCAGGAACCCACGGAACTTTACGGAACCCTCCCAGCCCCTACGGAAGCCTAAAGACCCTTGCAGGCAGTTACGGAATGGTACAGGGCCCTAGGGTACTTTACCAGCCACTACGGAACTCTACGGGCCCCTAGGGAACCCTGCAGAACCCTCCAGAACCTTACAGAATCCCACGGATTCCTACAGACTCCTGCGGGCACTTACTCAACCCTAGAGGACCCTACGGAACACTGCCAGCTCCTATGGAAGGAACCCTACGGACCCCTACAGAAGACAACTGGCTCCTGCAGTACTCCAGAGGCCTCTAGGGAACCTACGAAGGTCTACGGAGCCCTATGGATCCTTACGGAACAGTACGGGCCCCTTCAGACCTCTGCGGGCGCTTATGGAAACCTACAGGACCCTACGGAACTGTACGAGACTCTACAGGCCCCTAGGGAACACCACAGGCCCCTACGGAACCCTACACAACCCTCCGGAAACATATGGCACCCTACAAGCTCCTACCAACCCCTGCGGGCACTTACACAACCCTACAGGCCCCTACGGAAATCTACGGGACTCTATGGGCCCCTAGGGAACCCTACAGATTTCGACAGTACCCTACGAGCCCCTCTGGAACCCTACAGAATACTCCAGGACCCGACAGCACTCTACAAGACCCTTAGCAACACAACGGAACCTCACTAAAACCCTATGGGCTCCTACAGAACACTGCAGGCGCCTACGGAACCCTACAGACCCCTACAGAATACTACCAGCCACTACAGAAAAATATGGCCCCTACGGAACTCTACGGAACCTGATAGAAACACTGTGCACCCCTACAGGCCCTTGCGGGCACTTGCAGAACTCTGCAGGAACCCACGGAACTTTACGGAACCCTCCCAGCCCCTACGGAAGCCTAAAGACCCTTGCAGGCAGTTACGGAATGGTACAGGGCCCTAGGGTACTTTACCAGCCACTACGGAACTCTACGGGCCCCTAGGGAACCCTGCAGAACCCTCCAGAACCTTACAGAATCCCACGGATTCCTACAGACTCCTGCGGGCACTTACTCAACCCTAGAGGACCCTACGGAACACTGCCAGCTCCTATGGAAGGAACCCTACGGATCCCTACAGAAGACAACTGGCTCCTGCGGTACTCCAGAGGCCTCTAGGGAACCTACGAAGCTCTACGGAGCCCTATGGATCCTTACGGAACAGTACGGGCCCCTTCAGACCTCTGTGGGCGCTTATGGAAACCTACAGGACCCTACGGAACTGTACGAGACTCTACAGGCCCCTAGGGAACACCACAGGCCCCTACGGAACCCTACACAACCCTCCGGAAACATATGGCACCCTACAAGCTCCTACCAACCCCTGCGGGCACTTACACAACCCTACAGGCCCCTACGGAAATCTACGGGAATCTACGGGCCCCTAGGGAACCCTACAGATTTCGACGAAACCCTACGAGCCCCTCTGGAACCCTACAGAATACTCCAGGACCCGACAGCACTCTACAAGACCCTTAGCAACACAACGGAACCTCACTAAAACCCTATGGGCTCCTACAGAACACTGCAGGTGCCTACGGAACCCTACAGACCCCTACGGAACCCTACAGACACCTGCGGGCACTTACGGAACCCTGCAGGCCCCTACGGAACCCTACAGGTCCATACAGAACCCCACAGGGCCCTACGGAACTTTACCAGCCACTACGGAACTCTACGGGTCCCTACGGAACCCTGCAGAACCCTCTGGAACCTTACAGAATCCCACAGACTCCTACAGACTTCTGCGGGCACTTACTCAACCCTACAGGCCCCTACCTAACACTGCCAGCTCCTATGGAAGGAACCCTACGGGCCCCTACAGAACACTACTGGCTCCTGCGGTACTCCAGAGGCCTCTAGGGAACCTACGAAGCTCTACGGAGCCCTATGGATCCTCACGGAACAGTACGGGCCCCTTCAGACCTCTGCGGGCGCTTATGGAAACCTACAGGACCCTACGGAACTGTACGAGACTCTACAGGCCCCTAGAGAACACCACAGGCCCTTACGGAACTGTACGAGACTCTACAGGCCCCTAGGGAACACCACAGGCCCCTACGGAACCCTACACAACCCTCTGGAAACTTATGGAACCCTATAAGCTCCTACCAACCCCTGCGGGCACTTACACAACCCTACAGGCCCCTACGGAAATCTACGGGACTCTATGGGCCCCTAGGGAACCCTACAGATTTCGATGGAACCCTACGAGCCCCTCTGGAACCCTACAGAATACTCCAGGACCCGACAGCACTCTACAAGACCCTTAGCAACACAACGGAACCTCACTAAAACCCTATGGGCTCCTACAGAACACTGCAGGCGCCTACGGAACCCTACAGACCCCTACAGAATACTACCAGCCACTACAGAAAAATATGGCCCCTACGGAACTCTACGGAACCTGATAGAAACACTGTGCACCCCTACAGGCCCTTGCGGGCACTTGCAGAACTCTGCAGGAACCCACGGAACTTTACGGAACCCTCCCAGCCCCTACGGAAGCCTAAAGACCCTTGCAGGCAGTTACGGAATGGTACAGGGCCCTAGGGTACTTTACCAGCCACTACGGAACTCTACGGGCCCCTAGGGAACCCTGCAGAACACTCCAGAACCTTACAGAATCCCACGGATTCCTACAGACTCCTGCGGGCACTTACTCAACCCTAGAGGACCCTACGGAACACTGCCAGCTCCTATGGAAGGAACCCTACGGGTCCCTACAGAACACTACTGGCTCCTGCGGTACTCCAGAGGCCTCTAGGGAACCTACGAAGCTCTACGGAGCCCTATGGATCCTTACGGAACAGTACGGGCCCCTTCAGACCTCTGCGGGCGCTTATGGAAACCTACAGGACCCTACGGAACTGTACGAGACTCTACAGGCCCCTAGGGAACACCACAGGCCCCTACGGAACCCTACACAACCCTCCGGAAACATATGGCACCCTACAAGCTCCTACCAACCCCTGCGGGCACTTACACAACCCTACAGGCCCCTACGGAAATCTACGGGACTCTATGGGCCCCTAGGGAACCCTACAGATTTCGATGGAACCCTACGAGCCCCTCTGGAACCCTACAGAATACTCCAGGACCCGACAGCACTCTACAAGACCCTTAGCAACACAACGGAACCTCACTAAAACCCTATGGGCTCCTACAGAACACTGCAGGCGCCTACGGAACCCTACAGACCCCTACAGAATACTACCAGCCACTACAGAAAAATATGGCCCCTACGGAACTCTACGGAACCTGATAGAAACACTGTGCACCCCTACAGGCCCTTGCGGGCACTTGCAGAACTCTGCAGGAACCCACGGAACTTTACGGAACCCTCCCAGCCCCTACGGAAGCCTAAAGACCCTTGCAGGCAGTTACGGAATGGTACAGGGCCCTAGGGTACTTTACCAGCCACTACGGAACTCTACGGGCCCCTAGGGAACCCTGCAGAACCCTCCAGAACCTTACAGAATCCCACGGATTCCTACAGACTCCTGCGGGCACTTACTCAACCCTAGAGGACCCTACGGAACACTGCCAGCTCCTATGGAAGGAACCCTACGGATCCCTACAGAAGACAACTGGCTCCTGCAGTACTCCAGAGGCCTCTAGGGAACCTACGAAGCTCTACGGAGCCCTATGGATCCTTACGGAACAGTACGGGCCCCTTCAGACCTCTGCGGGCGCTTATGGAAACCTACAGGACCCTACGGAACTGTACGAGACTCTACAGGCCCCTAGGGAACACCACAGGCCCCTACGGAACCCTACACAACCCTCCGGAAACATATGGCACCCTACAAGCTCCTACCAACCCCTGCGGGCACTTACACAACCCTACAGGCCCCTACGGAAATCTACGGGACTCTATGGGCCCCTAGGGAACCCTACAGATTTCGATGGAACCCTACGAGCCCCTCTGGAACCCTACAGAATACTCCAGGACCCGACAGCACTCTACAAGACCCTTAGCAACACAACGGAACCTCACTAAAACCCTATGGGCTCCTACAGAACACTGCAGGCGCCTACGGAACCCTACAGACCCCTACAGAATACTACCAGCCACTACAGAAAAATATGGCCCCTACGGAACTCTACGGAACCTGATAGAAACACTGTGCACCCCTACAGGCCCTTGCGGGCACTTGCAGAACTCTGCAGGAACCCACGGAACTTTACGGAACCCTCCCAGCCCCTACGGAAGCCTAAAGACCCTTGCAGGCAGTTACGGAATGGTACAGGGCCCTAGGGTACTTTACCAGCCACTACGGAACTCTACGGGCCCCTAGGGAACCCTGCAGAACCCTCCAGAACCTTACAGAATCCCACGGATTCCTACAGACTCCTGCGGGCACTTACTCAACCCTAGAGGACCCTACGGAACACTGCCAGCTCCTATGGAAGGAACCCTACGGATCCCTACAGAAGACAACTGGCTCCTGCAGTACTCCAGAGGCCTCTAGGGAACCTACGAAGCTCTACGGAGCCCTATGGATCCTTACGGAACAGTACGGGCCCCTTCAGACCTCTGCGGGCGCTTATGGAAACCTACAGGACCCTACGGAACTGTACGAGACTCTACAGGCCCCTAGGGAACACCACAGGCCCCTACGGAACCCTACACAACCCTCCGGAAACATATGGCACCCTACAAGCTCCTACCAACCCCTGCGGGCACTTACACAACCCTACAGGCCCCTACGGAAATCTACGGGAATCTACGGGCCCCTAGGGAACCCTACAGATTTCGACGAAACCCTACGAGCCCCTCTGGAACCCTACAGAATACTCCAGGACCCGACAGCACTCTACAAGACCCTTAGCAACACAACGGAACCTCACTAAAACCCTATGGGCTCCTACAGAACACTGCAGGTGCCTACGGAACCCTACAGACCCCTACGGAACCCTACAGACACCTGCGGGCACTTACGGAACCCTGCAGGCCCCTACGGAACCCTACAGGTCCATACAGAACCCCACAGGGCCCTACGGAACTTTACCAGCCACTACGGAACTCTACGGGTCCCTACGGAACCCTGCAGAACCCTCTGGAACCTTACAGAATCCCACAGACTCCTACAGACTTCTGCGGGCACTTACTCAACCCTACAGGCCCCTACCTAACACTGCCAGCTCCTATGGAAGGAACCCTACGGGCCCCTACAGAACACTACTGGCTCCTGCGGTACTCCAGAGGCCTCTAGGGAACCTACGAAGCTCTACGGAGCCCTATGGATCCTCACGGAACAGTACGGGCCCCTTCAGACCTCTGCGGGCGCTTATGGAAACCTACAGGACCCTACGGAACTGTACGAGACTCTACAGGCCCCTAGAGAACACCACAGGCCCTTACGGAACTGTACGAGACTCTACAGGCCCCTAGGGAACACCACAGGCCCCTACGGAACCCTACACAACCCTCTGGAAACTTATGGAACCCTATAAGCTCCTACCAACCCCTGCGGGCACTTACACAACCCTACAGGCCCCTACGGAAATCTACGGGAATCTATGGGCCCCTAGGGAACCCTACAGATTTCGATGGAACCCTACGAGCCCCTCTGTAACCCTACAGAATACTCCAGGACCCGACAGCACTCTACAAGACCCTTAGCAACACAACGGAACCTCACTAAAACCCTATGGGCTCCTACAGAACACTGCAGGCGCCTACGGAACCCTACAGACCCCTACAGAATACTACCAGCCACTACAGAAAAATATGGCCCCTACGGAACTCTACGGAACCTGATAGAAACACTGTGCACCCCTACAGGCCCTTGCGGGCACTTGCAGAACTCTGCAGGAACCCACGGAACTTTACGGAACCCTCCCAGCCCCTACGGAAGCCTAAAGACCCTTGCAGGCAGTTACGGAATGGTACAGGGCCCTAGGGTACTTTACCAGCCACTACGGAACTCTACGGGCCCCTAGGGAACCCTGCAGAACACTCCAGAACCTTACAGAATCCCACGGATTCCTACAGACTCCTGCGGGCACTTACTCAACCCTAGAGGACCCTACGGAACACTGCCAGCTCCTATGGAAGGAACCCTACGGGTCCCTACAGAACACTACTGGCTCCTGCGGTACTCCAGAGGCCTCTAGGGAACCTACGAAGCTCTACGGAGCCCTATGGATCCTTACGGAACAGTACGGGCCCCTTCAGACCTCTGCGGGCGCTTATGGAAACCTACAGGACCCTACGGAACTGTACGAGACTCTACAGGCCCCTAGGGAACACCACAGGCCCCTACGGAACCCTACACAACCCTCCGGAAACATATGGCACCCTACAAGCTCCTACCAACCCCTGCGGGCACTTACACAACCCTACAGGCCCCTACGGAAATCTACGGGAATCTACGGGCCCCTAGGGAACCCTACAGATTTCGACGAAACCCTACGAGCCCCTCTGGAACCCTACAGAATACTCCAGGACCCGACAGCACTCTACAAGACCCTTAGCAACACAACGGAACCTCACTAAAACCCTATGGGCTCCTACAGAACACTGCAGGTGCCTACGGAACCCTACAGACCCCTACGGAACCCTACAGACACCTGCGGGCACTTACGGAACCCTGCAGGCCCCTACGGAACCCTACAGGTCCATACAGAACCCCACAGGGCCCTACGGAACTTTACCAGCCACTACGGAACTCTACGGGTCCCTACGGAACCCTGCAGAACCCTCTGGAACCTTACAGAATCCCACAGACTCCTACAGACTTCTGCGGGCACTTACTCAACCCTACAGGCCCCTACCTAACACTGCCAGCTCCTATGGAAGGAACCCTACGGGCCCCTACAGAACACTACTGGCTCCTGCGGTACTCCAGAGGCCTCTAGGGAACCTACGAAGCTCTACGGAGCCCTATGGATCCTCACGGAACAGTACGGGCCCCTTCAGACCTCTGCGGGCGCTTATGGAAACCTACAGGACCCTACGGAACTGTACGAGACTCTACAGGCCCCTAGGGAACACCACAGGCCCCTACGGAACCCTACACAACCCTCCGGAAACATATGGCACCCTACAAGCTCCTACCAACCCCTGCGGGCACTTACACAACCCTACAGGCCCCTACGGAAATCTACGGGACTCTATGGGCCCCTAGGGAACCCTACAGATTTCGATGGAACCCTACGAGCCCCTCTGGAACCCTACAGAATACTCCAGGACCCGACAGCACTCTACAAGACCCTTAGCAACACAACGGAACCTCACTAAAACCCTATGGGCTCCTACAGAACACTGCAGGCGCCTACGGAACCCTACAGACCCCTACGGAACCCTACAGACACCTGCGGGCACTTACGGAACCCTGCAGGCCCCTACGGAACCCTACAGGTCCATACAGAACCCCACAGGGCCCTACGGAACTTTACCAGCCACTACGGAACTCTACGGGCCCCTAGGGAACCCTGCAGAACCCTCCAGAACCTTACAGAATCCCACGGATTCCTACAGACTCCTGCGGGCACTTACTCAACCCTAGAGGACCCTACGGAACACTGCCAGCTCCTATGGAAGGAACCCTACGGACCCCTACAGAAGACAACTGGCTCCTGCAGTACTCCAGAGGCCTCTAGGGAACCTACGAAGCTCTACGGAGCCCTATGGATCCTTACGGAACAGTACGGGCCCCTTCAGACCTCTGCGGGCGCTTATGGAAACCTACAGGACCCTACGGAACTGTACGAGACTCTACAGGCCCCTAGGGAACACCACAGGCCCCTACGGAACCCTACACAACCCTCCGGAAACATATGGCACCCTACAAGCTCCTACCAACCCCTGCGGGCACTTACACAACCCTACAGGCCCCTACGGAAATCTACGGGACTCTATGGGCCCCTAGGGAACCCTACAGATTTCGACAGTACCCTACGAGCCCCTCTGGAACCCTACAGAATACTCCAGGACCCGACAGCACTCTACAAGACCCTTAGCAACACAACGGAACCTCACTAAAACCCTATGGGCTCCTACAGAACACTGCAGGCGCCTACGGAACCCTACAGACCCCTACAGAATACTACCAGCCACTACAGAAAAATATGGCCCCTACGGAACTCTACGGAACCTGATAGAAACACTGTGCACCCCTACAGGCCCTTGCGGGCACTTGCAGAACTCTGCAGGAACCCACGGAACTTTACGGAACCCTCCCAGCCCCTACGGAAGCCTAAAGACCCTTGCAGGCAGTTACGGAATGGTACAGGGCCCTAGGGTACTTTACCAGCCACTACGGAACTCTACGGGCCCCTAGGGAACCCTGCAGAACACTCCAGAACCTTACAGAATCCCACGGATTCCTACAGACTCCTGCGGGCACTTACTCAACCCTAGAGGACCCTACGGAACACTGCCAGCTCCTATGGAAGGAACCCTACGGGTCCCTACAGAACACTACTGGCTCCTGCGGTACTCCAGAGGCCTCTAGGGAACCTACGAAGCTCTACGGAGCCCTATGGATCCTTACGGAACAGTACGGGCCCCTTCAGACCTCTGCGGGCGCTTATGGAAACCTACAGGACCCTACGGAACTGTACGAGACTCTACAGGCCCCTAGGGAACACCACAGGCCCCTACGGAACCCTACACAACCCTCCGGAAACATATGGCACCCTACAAGCTCCTACCAACCCCTGCGGGCACTTACACAACCCTACAGGCCCCTACGGAAATCTACGGGACTCTATGGGCCCCTAGGGAACCCTACAGATTTCGATGGAACCCTACGAGCCCCTCTGGAACCCTACAGAATACTCCAGGACCCGACAGCACTCTACAAGACCCTTAGCAACACAACGGAACCTCACTAAAACCCTATGGGCTCCTACAGAACACTGCAGGCGCCTACGGAACCCTACAGACCCCTACAGAATACTACCAGCCACTACAGAAAAATATGGCCCCTACGGAACTCTACGGAACCTGATAGAAACACTGTGCACCCCTACAGGCCCTTGCGGGCACTTGCAGAACTCTGCAGGAACCCACGGAACTTTACGGAACCCTCCCAGCCCCTACGGAAGCCTAAAGACCCTTGCAGGCAGTTACGGAATGGTACAGGGCCCTAGGGTACTTTACCAGCCACTACGGAACTCTACGGGCCCCTAGGGAACCCTGCAGAACCCTCCAGAACCTTACAGAATCCCACGGATTCCTACAGACTCCTGCGGGCACTTACTCAACCCTAGAGGACCCTACGGAACACTGCCAGCTCCTATGGAAGGAACCCTACGGATCCCTACAGAAGACAACTGGCTCCTGCAGTACTCCAGAGGCCTCTAGGGAACCTACGAAGCTCTACGGAGCCCTATGGATCCTTACGGAACAGTACGGGCCCCTTCAGACCTCTGCGGGCGCTTATGGAAACCTACAGGACCCTACGGAACTGTACGAGACTCTACAGGCCCCTAGGGAACACCACAGGCCCCTACGGAACCCTACACAACCCTCCGGAAACATATGGCACCCTACAAGCTCCTACCAACCCCTGCGGGCACTTACACAACCCTACAGGCCCCTACGGAAATCTACGGGAATCTACGGGCCCCTAGGGAACCCTACAGATTTCGACGAAACCCTACGAGCCCCTCTGGAACCCTACAGAATACTCCAGGACCCGACAGCACTCTACAAGACCCTTAGCAACACAACGGAACCTCACTAAAACCCTATGGGCTCCTACAGAACACTGCAGGTGCCTACGGAACCCTACAGACCCCTACGGAACCCTACAGACACCTGCGGGCACTTACGGAACCCTGCAGGCCCCTACGGAACCCTACAGGTCCATACAGAACCCCACAGGGCCCTACGGAACTTTACCAGCCACTACGGAACTCTACGGGTCCCTACGGAACCCTGCAGAACCCTCTGGAACCTTACAGAATCCCACAGACTCCTACAGACTTCTGCGGGCACTTACTCAACCCTACAGGCCCCTACCTAACACTGCCAGCTCCTATGGAAGGAACCCTACGGGCCCCTACAGAACACTACTGGCTCCTGCGGTACTCCAGAGGCCTCTAGGGAACCTACGAAGCTCTACGGAGCCCTATGGATCCTCACGGAACAGTACGGGCCCCTTCAGACCTCTGCGGGCGCTTATGGAAACCTACAGGACCCTACGGAACTGTACGAGACTCTACAGGCCCCTAGAGAACACCACAGGCCCTTACGGAACTGTACGAGACTCTACAGGCCCCTAGGGAACACCACAGGCCCCTACGGAACCCTACACAACCCTCTGGAAACTTATGGAACCCTATAAGCTCCTACCAACCCCTGCGGGCACTTACACAACCCTACAGGCCCCTACGGAAATCTACGGGACTCTATGGGCCCCTAGGGAACCCTACAGATTTCGATGGAACCCTACGAGCCCCTCTGTAACCCTACAGAATACTCCAGGACCCGACAGCACTCTACAAGGACCCTTAGCAACACAACGGAACCTCACTAAAACCCTATGGGCTCCTACAGAACACTGCAGGCGCCTACGGAACCCTACAGACCCCTACAGAATACTACCAGCCACTACAGAAAAATATGGCCCCTACGGAACTCTACGGAACCTGATAGAAACACTGTGCACCCCTACAGGCCCTTGCGGGCACTTGCAGAACTCTGCAGGAACCCACGGAACTTTACGGAACCCTCCCAGCCCCTACGGAAGCCTAAAGACCCTTGCAGGCAGTTACGGGAATGGTACAGGGCCCTAGGGTACTTTACCAGCCACTAACGGAACTCTACGGGCCCCTAGGGAACCCTGCAGAACACTCCAGAACCTTACAGAATCCCACGGATTCCTACAGACTCCTGCGGGCACTTACTCAACCCTAGAGGACCCTACGGAACACTGCCAGCTCCTATGGAAGGAACCCTACGGGTCCCTACAGAACACTACTGGCTCCTGCGGTACTCCAGAGGCCTCTAGGGAACCTACGAAGCTCTACGGAGCCCTATGGATCCTTACGGAACAGTACGGGCCCCTTCAGACCTCTGCGGGCGCTTATGGAAACCTACAGGACCCTACGGAACTGTACGAGACTCTACAGGCCCCTAGGGAACACCACAGGCCCCTACGGAACCCTACACAACCCTCCGGAAACATATGGCACCCTACAAGCTCCTACCAACCCCTGCGGGCACTTACACAACCCTACAGGCCCCTACGGAAATCTACGGGAATCTACGGGCCCCTAGGGAACCCTACAGATTTCGACGAAACCCTACGAGCCCCTCTGGAACCCTACAGAATACTCCAGGACCCGACAGCACTCTACAAGACCCTTAGCAACACAACGGAACCTCACTAAAACCCTATGGGCTCCAGAACACTGCAGGTGCCTACGGAACCCTACAGACCCCTACGGAACCCTACAGACACCTGCGGGCACTTACGGAACCCTGCAGGCCCCTACGGAACCCTACAGGTCCATACAGAACCCCACAGGGCCCTACGGAACTTTACCAGCCACTACGGAACTCTACGGGTCCCTACGGAACCCTGCAGAACCCTCTGGAACCTTACAGAATCCCACAGACTCCTACAGACTTCTGCGGGCACTTACTCAACCCTACAGGCCCCTACCTAACACTGCCAGCTCCTATGGAAGGAACCCTACGGGCCCCTACAGAACACTACTGGCTCCTGCGGTACTCCAGAGGCCTCTAGGGAACCTACGAAGCTCTACGGAGCCCTATGGATCCTCACGGAACAGTACGGGCCCCTTCAGACCTCTGCGGGCACTTATGGAAACCTACAGGACCCTACGGAACTGTACGAGACTCTACAGGCCCCTAGGGAACACCACAGGCCCCTACGGAACCCTACACAACCCTCCGGAAACATATGGCACCCTACAAGCTCCTACCAACCCCTGCGGGCACTTACACAACCCTACAGGCCCCTACGGAAATCTACGGGACTCTATGGGCCCCTAGGGAACCCTACAGATTTCGATGGAACCCTACGAGCCCCTCTGTAACCCTACAGAATACTCCAGGACCCGACAGCACTCTACAAGACCCTTAGCAACACAACGGAACCTCACTAAAACCCTATGGGCTCCTACAGAACACTGCAGGCGCCTACGGAACCCTACAGACCCCTACGGAACCCTACAGACACCTGCGGGCACTTACGGAACCCTGCAGGCCCCTACGGAACCCTACAGGTCCATACAGAACCCCACAGGGCCCTACGGAACTTTACCAGCCACTACGGAACTCTACGGGTCCCTACGGAACCCTGCAGAACCCTCTGGAACCTTACAGAATCCCACAGACTCCTACAGACTTCTGCGGGCACTTACTCAACCCTACAGGCCCCTACCTAACACTGCCAGCTCCTATGGAAGGAACCCTACGGGCCCCTACAGAACACTACTGGCTCCTGCGGTACTCCAGAGGCCTCTAGGGAACCTACGAAGCTCTACGGAGCCCTATGGATCCTCACGGAACAGTACGGGCCCCTTCAGACCTCTGCGGGCGCTTATGGAAACCTACAGGACCCTACGGAACTGTACGAGACTCTACAGGCCCCTAGAGAACACCACAGGCCCTTACGGAACTGTACGAGACTCTACAGGCCCCTAGGGAACACCACAGGCCCCTACGGAACCCTACACAACCCTCTGGAAACTTATGGAACCCTATAAGCTCCTACCAACCCCTGCGGGCACTTACACAACCCTACAGGCCCCTACGGAAATCTACGGGACTCTATGGGCCCCTAGGGAACCCTACAGATTTCGATGGAACCCTACGAGCCCCTCTGGAACCCTACAGAATACTCCAGGACCCGACAGCACTCTACAAGACCCTTAGCAACACAACGGAACCTCACTAAAACCCTATGGGCTCCTACAGAACACTGCAGGCGCCTACGGAACCCTACAGACCCCTACAGAATACTACCAGCCACTACAGAAAAATATGGCCCCTACGGAACTCTACGGAACCTGATAGAAACACTGTGCACCCCTACAGGCCCTTGCGGGCACTTGCAGAACTCTGCAGGAACCCACGGAACTTTACGGAACCCTCCCAGCCCCTACGGAAGCCTAAAGACCCTTGCAGGCAGTTACGGAATGGTACAGGGCCCTAGGGTACTTTACCAGCCACTACGGAACTCTACGGGCCCCTAGGGAACCCTGCAGAACACTCCAGAACCTTACAGAATCCCACGGATTCCTACAGACTCCTGCGGGCACTTACTCAACCCTAGAGGACCCTACGGAACACTGCCAGCTCCTATGGAAGGAACCCTACGGGTCCCTACAGAACACTACTGGCTCCTGCGGTACTCCAGAGGCCTCTAGGGAACCTACGAAGCTCTACGGAGCCCTATGGATCCTTACGGAACAGTACGGGCCCCTTCAGACCTCTGCGGGCGCTTATGGAAACCTACAGGACCCTACGGAACTGTACGAGACTCTACAGGCCCCTAGGGAACACCACAGGCCCCTACGGAACCCTACACAACCCTCCGGAAACATATGGCACCCTACAAGCTCCTACCAACCCCTGCGGGCACTTACACAACCCTACAGGCCCCTACGGAAATCTACGGGAATCTACGGGCCCCTAGGGAACCCTACAGATTTCGACGAAACCCTACGAGCCCCTCTGGAACCCTACAGAATACTCCAGGACCCGACAGCACTCTACAAGACCCTTAGCAACACAACGGAACCTCACTAAAACCCTATGGGCTCCTACAGAACACTGCAGGTGCCTACGGAACCCTACAGACCCCTACGGAACCCTACAGACACCTGCGGGCACTTACGGAACCCTGCAGGCCCCTACGGAACCCTACAGGTCCATACAGAACCCCACAGGGCCCTACGGAACTTTACCAGCCACTACGGAACTCTACGGGTCCCTACGGAACCCTGCAGAACCCTCTGGAACCTTACAGAATCCCACAGACTCCTACAGACTTCTGCGGGCACTTACTCAACCCTACAGGCCCCTACCTAACACTGCCAGCTCCTATGGAAGGAACCCTACGGGCCCCTACAGAACACTACTGGCTCCTGCGGTACTCCAGAGGCCTCTAGGGAACCTACGAAGCTCTACGGAGCCCTATGGATCCTCACGGAACAGTACGGGCCCCTTCAGACCTCTGCGGGCGCTTATGGAAACCTACAGGACCCTACGGAACTGTACGAGACTCTACAGGCCCCTAGAGAACACCACAGGCCCTTACAGAACTGTACGAGACTCTACAGGCCCCTAGGGAACACCACAGGCCCCTACGGAACCCTACACAACCCTCTGGAAACTTATGGAACCCTATAAGCTCCTACCAACCCCTGCGGGCACTTACACAACCCTACAGGCCCCTACGGAAATCTACGGGACTCTATGGGCCCCTAGGGAACCCTACAGATTTCGATGGAACCCTACGAGCCCCTCTGGAACCCTACAGAATACTCCAGGACCCGACAGCACTCTACAAGACCCTTAGCAACACAACGGAACCTCACTAAAACCCTATGGGCTCCTACAGAACACTGCAGGCACCTACGGAACCCTACAGACCCCTACAGAATACTACCAGCCACTACAGAAAAATATGGCCCCTACGGAACTCTACGGAACCTGATAGAAACACTGTGCACCCCTACAGGCCCTTGCGGGCACTTGCAGAACTCTGCAGGAACCCACGGAACTTTACGGAACCCTCCCAGCCCCTACGGAAGCCTAAAGACCCTTGCAGGCAGTTACGGAATGGTACAGGGCCCTAGGGTACTTTACCAGCCACTACGGAACTCTACGGGCCCCTAGGGAACCCTGCAGAACACTCCAGAACCTTACAGAATCCCACGGATTCCTACAGACTCCTGCGGGCACTTACTCAACCCTAGAGGACCCTACGGAACACTGCCAGCTCCTATGGAAGGAACCCTACGGGTCCCTACAGAACACTACTGGCTCCTGCGGTACTCCAGAGGCCTCTAGGGAACCTACGAAGCTCTACGGAGCCCTATGGATCCTTACGGAACAGTACGGGCCCCTTCAGACCTCTGCGGGCGCTTATGGAAACCTACAGGACCCTACGGAACTGTACGAGACTCTACAGGCCCCTAGGGAACACCACAGGCCCCTACGGAACCCTACACAACCCTCCGGAAACATATGGCACCCTACAAGCTCCTACCAACCCCTGCGGGCACTTACACAACCCTACAGGCCCCTACGGAAATCTACGGGACTCTATGGGCCCCTAGGGAACCCTACAGATTTCGATGGAACCCTACGAGCCCCTCTGGAACCCTACAGAATACTCCAGGACCCGACAGCACTCTACAAGACCCTTAGCAACACAACGGAACCTCACTAAAACCCTATGGGCTCCTACAGAACACTGCAGGCGCCTACGGAACCCTACAGACCCCTACGGAACCCTACAGACACCTGCGGGCACTTACGGAACCCTGCAGGCCCCTACGGAACCCTACAGGTCCATACAGAACCCCACAGGGCCCTACGGAACTTTACCAGCCACTACGGAACTCTACGGGTCCCTACGGAACCCTGCAGAACCCTCTGGAACCTTACAGAATCCCACAGACTCCTACAGACTTCTGCGGGCACTTACTCAACCCTACAGGCCCCTACCTAACACTGCCAGCTCCTATGGAAGGAACCCTACGGGCCCCTACAGAACACTACTGGCTCCTGCGGTACTCCAGAGGCCTCTAGGGAACCTACGAAGCTCTACGGAGCCCTATGGATCCTCACGGAACAGTACGGGCCCCTTCAGACCTCTGCGGGCGCTTATGGAAACCTACAGGACCCTACGGAACTGTACGAGACTCTACAGGCCCCTAGAGAACACCACAGGCCCTTACGGAACTGTACGAGACTCTACAGGCCCCTAGGGAACACCACAGGCCCCTACGGAACCCTACACAACCCTCTGGAAACTTATGGAACCCTATAAGCTCCTACCAACCCCTGCGGGCACTTACACAACCCTACAGGCCCCTACGGAAATCTACGGGAATCTATGGGCCCCTAGGGAACCCTACAGATTTTGATGGAACCCTATGAGCCCCTCTGGAACCCTACAGAATACTCCAGGACCCGACAGCACTCTACAAGACCCTTAGCAACACAACGGAACCTCACTAAAACCCTATGGGCTCCTACAGAACACTGCAGGCGCCTACGGAACCCTACAGACCCCTACAGAATACTACCAGCCACTACAGAAAAATATGGCCCCTACGGAACTCTACGGAACCTGATAGAAACACTGTGCACCCCTACAGGCCCTTGCGGGCACTTGCAGAACTCTGCAGGAACCCACGGAACTTTACGGAACCCTCCCAGCCCCTACGGAAGCCTAAAGACCCTTGCAGGCAGTTACGGAATGGTACAGGGCCCTAGGGTACTTTACCAGCCACTACGGAACTCTACGGGCCCCTAGGGAACCCTGCAGAACACTCCAGAACCTTACAGAATCCCACGGATTCCTACAGACTCCTGCGGGCACTTACTCAACCCTAGAGGACCCTACGGAACACTGCCAGCTCCTATGGAAGGAACCCTACGGGTCCCTACAGAACACTACTGGCTCCTGCGGTACTCCAGAGGCCTCTAGGGAACATACGAAGCTCTACGGAGCCCTATGGATCCTTACGGAACAGTACGGGCCCCTTCAGACCTCTGCGGGCGCTTATGGAAACCTACAGGACCCTACGGAACTGTACGAGACTCTACAGGCCCCTAGGGAACACCACAGGCCCCTACGGAACCCTACACAACCCTCCGGAAACATATGGCACCCTACAAGCTCCTACCAACCCCTGCGGGCACTTACACAACCCTACAGGCCCCTACGGAAATCTACGGGACTCTATGGGCCCCTAGGGAACCCTACAGATTTCGATGGAACCCTACGAGCCCCTCTGGAACCCTACAGAATACTCCAGGACCCGACAGCACTCTACAAGACCCTTAGCAACACAACGGAACCTCACTAAAACCCTATGGGCTCCTACAGAACACTGCAGGCGCCTACGGAACCCTACAGACCCCTACGGAACCCTACAGACACCTGCGGGCACTTACGGAACCCTGCAGGCCCCTACGGAACCCTACAGGTCCATACAGAACCCCACAGGGCCCTACGGAACTTTACCAGCCACTACGGAACTCTACGGGTCCCTACGGAACCCTGCAGAACCCTCTGGAACCTTACAGAATCCCACAGACTCCTACAGACTTCTGCGGGCACTTACTCAACCCTACAGGCCCCTACCTAACACTGCCAGCTCCTATGGAAGGAACCCTACGGGCCCCTACAGAACACTACTGGCTCCTGCGGTACTCCAGAGGCCTCTAGGGAACCTACGAAGCTCTACGGAGCCCTATGGATCCTCACGGAACAGTACGGGCCCCTTCAGACCTCTGCGGGCGCTTATGGAAACCTACAGGACCCTACGGAACTGTACGAGACTCTACAGGCCCCTAGAGAACACCACAGGCCCTTACGGAACTGTACGAGACTCTACAGGCCCCTAGGGAACACCACAGGCCCCTACGGAACCCTACACAACCCTCTGGAAACTTATGGAACCCTATAAGCTCCTACCAACCCCTGCGGGCACTTACACAACCCTACAGGCCCCTACGGAAATCTACGGGAATCTATGGGCCCCTAGGGAACCCTACAGATTTTGATGGAACCCTATGAGCCCCTCTGGAACCCTACAGAATACTCCAGGACCCGACAGCACTCTACAAGACCCTTAGCAACACAACGGAACCTCACTAAAACCCTATGGGCTCCTACAGAACACTGCAGGCGCCTACGGAACCCTACAGACCCCTACAGAATACTACCAGCCACTACAGAAAAATATGGCCCCTACGGAACTCTACGGAACCTGATAGAAACACTGTGCACCCCTACAGGCCCTTGCGGGCACTTGCAGAACTCTGCAGGAACCCACGGAACTTTACGGAACCCTCCCAGCCCCTACGGAAGCCTAAAGACCCTTGCAGGCAGTTACGGAATGGTACAGGGCCCTAGGGTACTTTACCAGCCACTACGGAACTCTACGGGCCCCTAGGGAACCCTGCAGAACACTCCAGAACCTTACAGAATCCCACGGATTCCTACAGACTCCTGCGGGCACTTACTCAACCCTAGAGGACCCTACGGAACACTGCCAGCTCCTATGGAAGGAACCCTACGGGTCCCTACAGAACACTACTGGCTCCTGCGGTACTCCAGAGGCCTCTAGGGAACATACGAAGCTCTACGGAGCCCTATGGATCCTTACGGAACAGTACGGGCCCCTTCAGACCTCTGCGGGCGCTTATGGAAACCTACAGGACCCTACGGAACTGTACGAGACTCTACAGGCCCCTAGGGAACACCACAGGCCCCTACGGAACCCTACACAACCCTCCGGAAACATATGGCACCCTACAAGCTCCTACCAACCCCTGCGGGCACTTACACAACCCTACAGGCCCCTACGGAAATCTACGGGACTCTATGGGCCCCTAGGGAACCCTACAGATTTCGATGGAACCCTACGAGCCCCTCTGGAACCCTACAGAATACTCCAGGACCCGACAGCACTCTACAAGACCCTTAGCAACACAACGGAACCTCACTAAAACCCTATGGGCTCCTACAGAACACTGCAGGCGCCTACGGAACCCTACAGACCCCTACGGAACCCTACAGACACCTGCGGGCACTTACGGAACCCTGCAGGCCCCTACGGAACCCTACAGGTCCATACAGAACCCCACAGGGCCCTACGGAACTTTACCAGCCACTACGGAACTCTACGGGTCCCTACGGAACCCTGCAGAACCCTCTGGAACCTTACAGAATCCCACAGACTCCTACAGACTTCTGCGGGCACTTACTCAACCCTACAGGCCCCTACCTAACACTGCCAGCTCCTATGGAAGGAACCCTACGGGCCCCTACAGAACACTACTGGCTCCTGCGGTACTCCAGAGGCCTCTAGGGAACCTACGAAGCTCTACGGAGCCCTATGGATCCTTACGGAACAGTACAGGCCCCTTCAGACCTCTGCGGGCGCTTATGGAAACCTACAGGACCCTACGGAACTGTACAAGACTCTACAGGCCCCTAGAGAACACCACAGGCCCTTACGGAACTGTACGAGACTCTACAGGCCCCTAGGGAACACCACAGGCCCCTACGGAACCCTACACAACCCTCTGGAAACTTATGGAACCCTATAAGCTCCTACCAACCCCTGCGGGCACTTACACAACCCTACAGGCCCCTACGGAAATCTACGGGACTCTATGGGCCCCTAGGGAACCCTACAGATTTCGATGGAACCCTACGAGCCCCTCTGGAACCCTACAGAATACTCCAGGACCCGACAGCACTCTACAAGACCCTTAGCAACACAACGGAACCTCACTAAAACCCTATGGGCTCCTACAGAACACTGCAGGCGCCTACGGAACCCTACAGACCCCTACAGAATACTACCAGCCACTACAGAAAAATATGGCCCCTACGGAACTCTACGGAACCTGATAGAAACACTGTGCACCCCTACAGGCCCTTGCGGGCACTTGCAGAACTCTGCAGGAACCCACGGAACTTTACGGAACCCTCCCAGCCCCTACGGAAGCCTAAAGACCCTTGCAGGCAGTTACGGAATGGTACAGGGCCCTAGGGTACTTTACCAGCCACTACGGAACTCTACGGGCCCCTAGGGAACCCTGCAGAACCCTCCAGAACCTTACAGAATCCCACGGATTCCTACAGACTCCTGCGGGCACTTACTCAACCCTAGAGGACCCTACGGAACACTGCCAGCTCCTATGGAAGGAACCCTACGGGTCCCTACAGAACACTACTGGCTCCTGCGGTACTCCAGAGGCCTCTAGGGAACCTACGAAGCTCTACGGAGCCCTATGGATCCTTACGGAACAGTACGGGCCCCTTCAGACCTCTGCGGGCGCTTATGGAAACCTACAGGACCCTACGGAACTGTACGAGACTCTACAGGCCCCTAGGGAACACCACAGGCCCCTACGGAACCCTACACAACCCTCCGGAAACATATGGCACCCTACAAGCTCCTACCAACCCCTGCGGGCACTTACACAACCCTACAGGCCCCTACGGAAATCTACGGGACTCTATGGGCCCCTAGGGAACCCTACAGATTTCGATGGAACCCTACGAGCCCCTCTGGAACCCTACAGAATACTCCAGGACCCGACAGCACTCTACAAGACCCTTAGCAACACAACGGAACCTCACTAAAACCCTATGGGCTCCTACAGAACACTGCAGGCGCCTACGGAACCCTACAGACCCCTACGGAACCCTACAGACACCTGCGGGCACTTACGGAACCCTGCAGGCCCCTACGGAACCCTACAGGTCCATACAGAACCCCACAGGGCCCTACGGAACTTTACCAGCCACTACGGAACTCTACGGGTCCCTACGGAACCCTGCAGAACCCTCTGGAACCTTACAGAATCCCACAGACTCCTACAGACTTCTGCGGGCACTTACTCAACCCTACAGGCCCCTACCTAACACTGCCAGCTCCTATGGAAGGAACCCTACGGGCCCCTACAGAACACTACTGGCTCCTGCGGTACTCCAGAGGCCTCTAGGGAACCTACGAAGCTCTACGGAGCCCTATGGATCCTCACGGAACAGTACGGGCCCCTTCAGACCTCTGCGGGCGCTTATGGAAACCTACAGGACCCTACGGAACTGTACGAGACTCTACAGGCCCCTAGAGAACACCACAGGCCCTTACGGAACTGTACGAGACTCTACAGGCCCCTAGGGAACACCACAGGCCCCTACGGAACCCTACACAACCCTCTGGAAACTTATGGAACCCTATAAGCTCCTACCAACCCCTGCGGGCACTTACACAACCCTACAGGCCCCTACGGAAATCTACGGGAATCTATGGGCCCCTAGGGAACCCTACAGATTTTGATGGAACCCTATGAGCCCCTCTGGAACCCTACAGAATACTCCAGGACCCGACAGCACTCTACAAGACCCTTAGCAACACAACGGAACCTCACTAAAACCCTATGGGCTCCTACAGAACACTGCAGGCGCCTACGGAACCCTACAGACCCCTACAGAATACTACCAGCCACTACAGAAAAATATGGCCCCTACGGAACTCTACGGAACCTGATAGAAACACTGTGCACCCCTACAGGCCCTTGCGGGCACTTGCAGAACTCTGCAGGAACCCACGGAACTTTACGGAACCCTCCCAGCCCCTACGGAAGCCTAAAGACCCTTGCAGGCAGTTACGGAATGGTACAGGGCCCTAGGGTACTTTACCAGCCACTACGGAACTCTACGGGCCCCTAGGGAACCCTGCAGAACCCTCCAGAACCTTACAGAATCCCACGGATTCCTACAGACTCCTGCGGGCACTTACTCAACCCTAGAGGACCCTACGGAACACTGCCAGCTCCTATGGAAGGAACCCTACGGACCCCTACAGAAGACAACTGGCTCCTGCAGTACTCCAGAGGCCTCTAGGGAACCTACGAAGCTCTACGGAGCCCTATGGATCCTTACGGAACAGTACGGGCCCCTTCAGACCTCTGCGGGCGCTTATGGAAACCTACAGGACCCTACGGAACTGTACGAGACTCTACAGGCCCCTAGGGAACACCACAGGCCCCTACGGAACCCTACACAACCCTCCGGAAACATATGGCACCCTACAAGCTCCTACCAACCCCTGCGGGCACTTACACAACCCTACAGGCCCCTACGGAAATCTACGGGACTCTATGGGCCCCTAGGGAACCCTACAGATTTCGACAGTACCCTACGAGCCCCTCTGGAACCCTACAGAATACTCCAGGACCCGACAGCACTCTACAAGACCCTTAGCAACACAACGGAACCTCACTAAAACCCTATGGGCTCCTACAGAACACTGCAGGCGCCTACGGAACCCTACAGACCCCTACGGAACCCTACAGACACCTGCGGGCACTTACGGAACCCTGCAGGCCCCTACGGAACCCTACAGGTCCATACAGAACCCCACAGGGCCCTACGGAACTTTACCAGCCACTACGGAACTCTACGGGTCCCTACGGAACCCTGCAGAACCCTCTGGAACCTTACAGAATCCCACAGACTCCTACAGACTTCTGCGGGCACTTACTCAACCCTACAGGCCCCTACCTAACACTGCCAGCTCCTATGGAAGGAACCCTACGGGCCCCTACAGAACACTACTGGCTCCTGCGGTACTCCAGAGGCCTCTAGGGAACCTACGAAGCTCTACGGAGCCCTATGGATCCTCACGGAACAGTACGGGCCCCTTCAGACCTCTGCGGGCGCTTATGGAAACCTACAGGACCCTACGGAACTGTACGAGACTCTACAGGCCCCTAGAGAACACCACAGGCCCTTACGGAACTGTACGAGACTCTACAGGCCCCTAGGGAACACCACAGGCCCCTACGGAACCCTACACAACCCTCTGGAAACTTATGGAACCCTATAAGCTCCTACCAACCCCTGCGGGCACTTACACAACCCTACAGGCCCCTACGGAAATCTACGGGAATCTATGGGCCCGTAGGGAACCCTACAGATTTTGATGGAACCCTATGAGCCCCTCTGGAACCCTACAGAATACTCCAGGACCCGACAGCACTCTACAAGACCCTTAGCAACACAACGGAACCTCACTAAAACCCTATGGGCTCCTACAGAACACTGCAGGCGCCTACGGAACCCTACAGACCCCTACAGAATACTACCAGCCACTACAGAAAAATATGGCCCCTACGGAACTCTACGGAACCTGATAGAAACACTGTGCACCCCTACAGGCCCTTGCGGGCACTTGCAGAACTCTGCAGGAACCCACGGAACTTTACGGAACCCTCCCAGCCCCTACGGAAGCCTAAAGACCCTTGCAGGCAGTTACGGAATGGTACAGGGCCCTAGGGTACTTTACCAGCCACTACGGAACTCTACGGGCCCCTAGGGAACCCTGCAGAACCCTCCAGAACCTTACAGAATCCCACGGATTCCTACAGACTCCTGCGGGCACTTACTCAACCCTAGAGGACCCTACGGAACACTGCCAGCTCCTATGGAAGGAACCCTACGGACCCCTACAGAAGACAACTGGCTCCTGCAGTACTCCAGAGGCCTCTAGGGAACCTACGAAGCTCTACGGAGCCCTATGGATCCTTACGGAACAGTACGGGCCCCTTCAGACCTCTGCGGGCGCTTATGGAAACCTACAGGACCCTACGGAACTGTACGAGACTCTACAGGCCCCTAGGGAACACCACAGGCCCCTACGGAACCCTACACAACCCTCCGGAAACATATGGCACCCTACAAGCTCCTACCAACCCCTGCGGGCACTTACACAACCCTACAGGCCCCTACGGAAATCTACGGGACTCTATGGGCCCCTAGGGAACCCTACAGATTTCGACAGTACCCTACGAGCCCCTCTGGAACCCTACAGAATACTCCAGGACCCGACAGCACTCTACAAGACCCTTAGCAACACAACGGAACCTCACTAAAACCCTATGGGCTCCTACAGAACACTGCAGGCGCCTACGGAACCCTACAGACCCCTACAGAATACTACCAGCCACTACAGAAAAATATGGCCCCTACGGAACTCTACGGAACCTGATAGAAACACTGTGCACCCCTACAGGCCCTTGCGGGCACTTGCAGAACTCTGCAGGAACCCACGGAACTTTACGGAACCCTCCCAGCCCCTACGGAAGCCTAAAGACCCTTGCAGGCAGTTACGGAATGGTACAGGGCCCTAGGGTACTTTACCAGCCACTACGGAACTCTACGGGCCCCTAGGGAACCCTGCAGAACCCTCCAGAACCTTACAGAATCCCACGGATTCCTACAGACTCCTGCGGGCACTTACTCAACCCTAGAGGACCCTACGGAACACTGCCAGCTCCTATGGAAGGAACCCTACGGGTCCCTACAGAACACTACTGGCTCCTGCGGTACTCCAGAGGCCTCTAGGGAACCTACGAAGCTCTACGGAGCCCTATGGATCCTTACGGAACAGTACGGGCCCCTTCAGACCTCTGCGGGCGCTTATGGAAACCTACAGGACCCTACGGAACTGTACGAGACTCTACAGGCCCCTAGGGAACACCACAGGCCCCTACGGAACCCTACACAACCCTCCGGAAACATATGGCACCCTACAAGCTCCTACCAACCCCTGCGGGCACTTACACAACCCTACAGGCCCCTACGGAAATCTACGGGACTCTATGGGCCCCTAGGGAACCCTACAGATTTCGATGGAACCCTACGAGCCCCTCTGGAACCCTACAGAATACTCCAGGACCCGACAGCACTCTACAAGACCCTTAGCAACACAACGGAACCTCACTAAAACCCTATGGGCTCCTACAGAACACTGCAGGCGCCTACGGAACCCTACAGACCCCTACGGAACCCTACAGACACCTGCGGGCACTTACGGAACCCTGCAGGCCCCTACGGAACCCTACAGGTCCATACAGAACCCCACAGGGCCCTACGGAACTTTACCAGCCACTACGGAACTCTACGGGTCCCTACGGAACCCTGCAGAACCCTCTGGAACCTTACAGAATCCCACAGACTCCTACAGACTTCTGCGGGCACTTACTCAACCCTACAGGCCCCTACCTAACACTGCCAGCTCCTATGGAAGGAACCCTACGGGCCCCTACAGAACACTACTGGCTCCTGCGGTACTCCAGAGGCCTCTAGGGAACCTACGAAGCTCTACGGAGCCCTATGGATCCTCACGGAACAGTACGGGCCCCTTCAGACCTCTGCGGGCGCTTATGGAAACCTACAGGACCCTACGGAACTGTACGAGACTCTACAGGCCCCTAGAGAACACCACAGGCCCTTACGGAACTGTACGAGACTCTACAGGCCCCTAGGGAACACCACAGGCCCCTACGGAACCCTACACAACCCTCTGGAAACTTATGGAACCCTATAAGCTCCTACCAACCCCTGCGGGCACTTACACAACCCTACAGGCCCCTACGGAAATCTACGGGAATCTATGGGCCCCTAGGGAACCCTACAGATTTTGATGGAACCCTATGAGCCCCTCTGGAACCCTACAGAATACTCCAGGACCCGACAGCACTCTACAAGACCCTTAGCAACACAACGGAACCTCACTAAAACCCTATGGGCTCCTACAGAACACTGCAGGCGCCTACGGAACCCTACAGACCCCTACAGAATACTACCAGCCACTACAGAAAAATATGGCCCCTACGGAACTCTACGGAACCTGATAGAAACACTGTGCACCCCTACAGGCCCTTGCGGGCACTTGCAGAACTCTGCAGGAACCCACGGAACTTTACGGAACCCTCCCAGCCCCTACGGAAGCCTAAAGACCCTTGCAGGCAGTTACGGAATGGTACAGGGCCCTAGGGTACTTTACCAGCCACTACGGAACTCTACGGGCCCCTAGGGAACCCTGCAGAACCCTCCAGAACCTTACAGAATCCCACGGATTCCTACAGACTCCTGCGGGCACTTACTCAACCCTAGAGGACCCTACGGAACACTGCCAGCTCCTATGGAAGGAACCCTACGGACCCCTACAGAAGACAACTGGCTCCTGCAGTACTCCAGAGGCCTCTAGGGAACCTACGAAGCTCTACGGAGCCCTATGGATCCTTACGGAACAGTACGGGCCCCTTCAGACCTCTGCGGGCGCTTATGGAAACCTACAGGACCCTACGGAACTGTACGAGACTCTACAGGCCCCTAGGGAACACCACAGGCCCCTACGGAACCCTACACAACCCTCCGGAAACATATGGCACCCTACAAGCTCCTACCAACCCCTGCGGGCACTTACACAACCCTACAGGCCCCTACGGAAATCTACGGGACTCTATGGGCCCCTAGGGAACCCTACAGATTTCGACAGTACCCTACGAGCCCCTCTGGAACCCTACAGAATACTCCAGGACCCGACAGCACTCTACAAGACCCTTAGCAACACAACGGAACCTCACTAAAACCCTATGGGCTCCTACAGAACACTGCAGGCGCCTACGGAACCCTACAGACCCCTACAGAATACTACCAGCCACTACAGAAAAATATGGCCCCTACGGAACTCTACGGAACCTGATAGAAACACTGTGCACCCCTACAGGCCCTTGCGGGCACTTGCAGAACTCTGCAGGAACCCACGGAACTTTACGGAACCCTCCCAGCCCCTACGGAAGCCTAAAGACCCTTGCAGGCAGTTACGGAATGGTACAGGGCCCTAGGGTACTTTACCAGCCACTACGGAACTCTACGGGCCCCTAGGGAACCCTGCAGAACCCTCCAGAACCTTACAGAATCCCACGGATTCCTACAGACTCCTGCGGGCACTTACTCAACCCTAGAGGACCCTACGGAACACTGCCAGCTCCTATGGAAGGAACCCTACGGACCCCTACAGAAGACAACTGGCTCCTGCGGTACTCCAGAGGCCTCTAGGGAACCTACGAAGCTCTACGGAGCCCTATGGATCCTCACGGAACAGTACGGGCCCCTTCAGACCTCTGCGGGCGCTTATGGAAACCTACAGGACCCTACGGAACTGTACGAGACTCTACAGGCCCCTAGAGAACACCACAGGCCCTTACGGAACTGTACGAGACTCTACAGGCCCCTAGGGAACACCACAGGCCCCTACGGAACCCTACACAACCCTCTGGAAACTTATGGAACCCTATAAGCTCCTACCAACCCCTGCGGGCACTTACACAACCCTACAGGCCCCTACGGAAATCTACGGGACTCTATGGGCCCCTAGGGAACCCTACAGATTTCGATGGAACCCTACGAGCCCCTCTGGAACCCTACAGAATACTCCAGGACCCGACAGCACTCTACAAGACCCTTAGCAACACAACGGAACCTCACTAAAACCCTATGGGCTCCTACAGAACACTGCAGGCGCCTACGGAACCCTACAGACCCCTACAGAATACTACCAGCCACTACAGAAAAATATGGCCCCTACGGAACTCTACGGAACCTGATAGAAACACTGTGCACCCCTACAGGCCCTTGCGGGCACTTGCAGAACTCTGCAGGAACCCACGGAACTTTACGGAACCCTCCCAGCCCCTACGGAAGCCTAAAGACCCTTGCAGGCAGTTACGGAATGGTACAGGGCCCTAGGGTACTTTACCAGCCACTACGGAACTCTACGGGCCCCTAGGGAACCCTGCAGAACACTCCAGAACCTTACAGAATCCCACGGATTCCTACAGACTCCTGCGGGCACTTACTCAACCCTAGAGGACCCTACGGAACACTGCCAGCTCCTATGGAAGGAACCCTACGGGTCCCTACAGAACACTACTGGCTCCTGCGGTACTCCAGAGGCCTCTAGGGAACATACGAAGCTCTACGGAGCCCTATGGATCCTTACGGAACAGTACGGGCCCCTTCAGACCTCTGCGGGCGCTTATGGAAACCTACAGGACCCTACGGAACTGTACGAGACTCTACAGGCCCCTAGGGAACACCACAGGCCCCTACGGAACCCTACACAACCCTCCGGAAACATATGGCACCCTACAAGCTCCTACCAACCCCTGCGGGCACTTACACAACCCTACAGGCCCCTACGGAAATCTACGGGACTCTATGGGCCCCTAGGGAACCCTACAGATTTCGATGGAACCCTACGAGCCCCTCTGGAACCCTACAGAATACTCCAGGACCCGACAGCACTCTACAAGACCCTTAGCAACACAACGGAACCTCACTAAAACCCTATGGGCTCCTACAGAACACTGCAGGCGCCTACGGAACCCTACAGACCCCTACGGAACCCTACAGACACCTGCGGGCACTTACGGAACCCTGCAGGCCCCTACGGAACCCTACAGGTCCATACAGAACCCCACAGGGCCCTACGGAACTTTACCAGCCACTACGGAACTCTACGGGTCCCTACGGAACCCTGCAGAACCCTCTGGAACCTTACAGAATCCCACAGACTCCTACAGACTTCTGCGGGCACTTACTCAACCCTACAGGCCCCTACCTAACACTGCCAGCTCCTATGGAAGGAACCCTACGGGCCCCTACAGAACACTACTGGCTCCTGCGGTACTCCAGAGGCCTCTAGGGAACCTACGAAGCTCTACGGAGCCCTATGGATCCTCACGGAACAGTACGGGCCCCTTCAGACCTCTGCGGGCGCTTATGGAAACCTACAGGACCCTACGGAACTGTACGAGACTCTACAGGCCCCTAGAGAACACCACAGGCCCTTACGGAACTGTACGAGACTCTACAGGCCCCTAGGGAACACCACAGGCCCCTACGGAACCCTACACAACCCTCTGGAAACTTATGGAACCCTATAAGCTCCTACCAACCCCTGCGGGCACTTACACAACCCTACAGGCCCCTACGGAAATCTACGGGAATCTATGGGCCCCTAGGGAACCCTACAGATTTTGATGGAACCCTATGAGCCCCTCTGGAACCCTACAGAATACTCCAGGACCCGACAGCACTCTACAAGACCCTTAGCAACACAACGGAACCTCACTAAAACCCTATGGGCTCCTACAGAACACTGCAGGCGCCTACGGAACCCTACAGACCCCTACAGAATACTACCAGCCACTACAGAAAAATATGGCCCCTACGGAACTCTACGGAACCTGATAGAAACACTGTGCACCCCTACAGGCCCTTGCGGGCACTTGCAGAACTCTGCAGGAACCCACGGAACTTTACGGAACCCTCCCAGCCCCTACGGAAGCCTAAAGACCCTTGCAGGCAGTTACGGAATGGTACAGGGCCCTAGGGTACTTTACCAGCCACTACGGAACTCTACGGGCCCCTAGGGAACCCTGCAGAACCCTCCAGAACCTTACAGAATCCCACGGATTCCTACAGACTCCTGCGGGCACTTACTCAACCCTAGAGGACCCTACGGAACACTGCCAGCTCCTATGGAAGGAACCCTACGGACCCCTACAGAAGACAACTGGCTCCTGCAGTACTCCAGAGGCCTCTAGGGAACCTACGAAGCTCTACGGAGCCCTATGGATCCTTACGGAACAGTACGGGCCCCTTCAGACCTCTGCGGGCGCTTATGGAAACCTACAGGACCCTACGGAACTGTACGAGACTCTACAGGCCCCTAGGGAACACCACAGGCCCCTACGGAACCCTACACAACCCTCCGGAAACATATGGCACCCTACAAGCTCCTACCAACCCCTGCGGGCACTTACACAACCCTACAGGCCCCTACGGAAATCTACGGGACTCTATGGGCCCCTAGGGAACCCTACAGATTTCGACAGTACCCTACGAGCCCCTCTGGAACCCTACAGAATACTCCAGGACCCGACAGCACTCTACAAGACCCTTAGCAACACAACGGAACCTCACTAAAACCCTATGGGCTCCTACAGAACACTGCAGGCGCCTACGGAACCCTACAGACCCCTACGGAACCCTACAGACACCTGCGGGCACTTACGGAACCCTGCAGGCCCCTACGGAACCCTACAGGTCCATACAGAACCCCACAGGGCCCTACGGAACTTTACCAGCCACTACGGAACTCTACGGGTCCCTACGGAACCCTGCAGAACCCTCTGGAACCTTACAGAATCCCACAGACTCCTACAGACTTCTGCGGGCACTTACTCAACCCTACAGGCCCCTACCTAACACTGCCAGCTCCTATGGAAGGAACCCTACGGGCCCCTACAGAACACTACTGGCTCCTGCGGTACTCCAGAGGCCTCTAGGGAACCTACGAAGCTCTACGGAGCCCTATGGATCCTCACGGAACAGTACGGGCCCCTTCAGACCTCTGCGGGCGCTTATGGAAACCTACAGGACCCTACGGAACTGTACGAGACTCTACAGGCCCCTAGAGAACACCACAGGCCCTTACGGAACTGTACGAGACTCTACAGGCCCCTAGGGAACACCACAGGCCCCTACGGAACCCTACACAACCCTCTGGAAACTTATGGAACCCTATAAGCTCCTACCAACCCCTGCGGGCACTTACACAACCCTACAGGCCCCTACGGAAATCTACGGGAATCTATGGGCCCCTAGGGAACCCTACAGATTTTGATGGAACCCTATGAGCCCCTCTGGAACCCTACAGAATACTCCAGGACCCGACAGCACTCTACAAGACCCTTAGCAACACAACGGAACCTCACTAAAACCCTATGGGCTCCTACAGAACACTGCAGGCGCCTACGGAACCCTACAGACCCCTACAGAATACTACCAGCCACTACAGAAAAATATGGCCCCTACGGAACTCTACGGAACCTGATAGAAACACTGTGCACCCCTACAGGCCCTTGCGGGCACTTGCAGAACTCTGCAGGAACCCACGGAACTTTACGGAACCCTCCCAGCCCCTACGGAAGCCTAAAGACCCTTGCAGGCAGTTACGGAATGGTACAGGGCCCTAGGGTACTTTACCAGCCACTACGGAACTCTACGGGCCCCTAGGGAACCCTGCAGAACCCTCCAGAACCTTACAGAATCCCACGGATTCCTACAGACTCCTGCGGGCACTTACTCAACCCTAGAGGACCCTACGGAACACTGCCAGCTCCTATGGAAGGAACCCTACGGACCCCTACAGAAGACAACTGGCTCCTGCAGTACTCCAGAGGCCTCTAGGGAACCTACGAAGCTCTACGGAGCCCTATGGATCCTTACGGAACAGTACGGGCCCCTTCAGACCTCTGCGGGCGCTTATGGAAACCTACAGGACCCTACGGAACTGTACGAGACTCTACAGGCCCCTAGGGAACACCACAGGCCCCTACGGAACCCTACACAACCCTCCGGAAACATATGGCACCCTACAAGCTCCTACCAACCCCTGCGGGCACTTACACAACCCTACAGGCCCCTACGGAAATCTACGGGACTCTATGGGCCCCTAGGGAACCCTACAGATTTCGACAGTACCCTACGAGCCCCTCTGGAACCCTACAGAATACTCCAGGACCCGACAGCACTCTACAAGACCCTTAGCAACACAACGGAACCTCACTAAAACCCTATGGGCTCCTACAGAACACTGCAGGCGCCTACGGAACCCTACAGACCCCTACAGAATACTACCAGCCACTACAGAAAAATATGGCCCCTACGGAACTCTACGGAACCTGATAGAAACACTGTGCACCCCTACAGGCCCTTGCGGGCACTTGCAGAACTCTGCAGGAACCCACGGAACTTTACGGAACCCTCCCAGCCCCTACGGAAGCCTAAAGACCCTTGCAGGCAGTTACGGAATGGTACAGGGCCCTAGGGTACTTTACCAGCCACTACGGAACTCTACGGGCCCCTAGGGAACCCTGCAGAACCCTCCAGAACCTTACAGAATCCCACGGATTCCTACAGACTCCTGCGGGCACTTACTCAACCCTAGAGGACCCTACGGAACACTGCCAGCTCCTATGGAAGGAACCCTACGGGTCCCTACAGAACACTACTGGCTCCTGCGGTACTCCAGAGGCCTCTAGGGAACCTACGAAGCTCTACGGAGCCCTATGGATCCTCACGGAACAGTACGGGCCCCTTCAGACCTCTGCGGGCGCTTATGGAAACCTACAGGACCCTACGGAACTGTACGAGACTCTACAGGCCCCTAGGGAACACCACAGGCCCCTACGGAACCCTACACAACCCTCCGGAAACATATGGCACCCTACAAGCTCCTACCAACCCCTGCGGGCACTTACACAACCCTACAGGCCCCTACGGAAATCTACGGGACTCTATGGGCCCCTAGGGAACCCTACAGATTTCGATGGAACCCTACGAGCCCCTCTGGAACCCTACAGAATACTCCAGGACCCGACAGCACTCTACAAGACCCTTAGCAACACAACGGAACCTCACTAAAACCCTATGGGCTCCTACAGAACACTGCAGGCGCCTACGGAACCCTACAGACCCCTACGGAACCCTACAGACACCTGCGGGCACTTACGGAACCCTGCAGGCCCCTACGGAACCCTACAGGTCCATACAGAACCCCACAGGGCCCTACGGAACTTTACCAGCCACTACGGAACTCTACGGGTCCCTACGGAACCCTGCAGAACCCTCTGGAACCTTACAGAATCCCACAGACTCCTACAGACTTCTGCGGGCACTTACTCAACCCTACAGGCCCCTACCTAACACTGCCAGCTCCTATGGAAGGAACCCTACGGGCCCCTACAGAACACTACTGGCTCCTGCGGTACTCCAGAGGCCTCTAGGGAACCTACGAAGCTCTACGGAGCCCTATGGATCCTCACGGAACAGTACGGGCCCCTTCAGACCTCTGCGGGCGCTTATGGAAACCTACAGGACCCTACGGAACTGTACGAGACTCTACAGGCCCCTAGAGAACACCACAGGCCCTTACGGAACTGTACGAGACTCTACAGGCCCCTAGGGAACACCACAGGCCCCTACGGAACCCTACACAACCCTCTGGAAACTTATGGAACCCTATAAGCTCCTACCAACCCCTGCGGGCACTTACACAACCCTACAGGCCCCTACGGAAATCTACGGGAATCTATGGGCCCCTAGGGAACCCTACAGATTTTGATGGAACCCTATGAGCCCCTCTGGAACCCTACAGAATACTCCAGGACCCGACAGCACTCTACAAGACCCTTAGCAACACAACGGAACCTCACTAAAACCCTATGGGCTCCTACAGAACACTGCAGGCGCCTACGGAACCCTACAGACCCCTACAGAATACTACCAGCCACTACAGAAAAATATGGCCCCTACGGAACTCTACGGAACCTGGCAGAAACACTGTGGGCCCCTACTGGCCCTTGCGGGCACTTGCAGAACTCTGCAGGAACCCACGGAACTTTATGGAACCCTACCAGCCCTTACGGAAGCCTAAAGACCATTGCAGGCAGTTACGGAACGGTACAGGGCCCTAGGGAACTTTACCAGCCACTACGGAACTCTAGGGGCCCCTACGGAACCCTGCAGAACCCTCCAGAACCTTTCAGAATCCCACGGATTCCTACAGACTCCTGCGGGCACTTACTCAACCCTAGAGGACCTACGGAACCACTACTAGCTCCTATGGAAGGAACCCTACGGACCCCTACAGAAGACAACTGGCTCCTGCAGTACTCCAGAGGCCTCTAGGGAACCTACGAAGCTCTACGGAGCCCTATGGATCCTTACGGAACAGTACGGGCCCCTTCAGACCTCTGCGGGCGCTTATGGAAACCTACAGGACCCTACGGAACTGTACGAGACTCTACAGGCCCCTAGGGAACACCACAGGCCCCTACGGAACCCTACACAACCCTCCGGAAACATATGGCACCCTACAAGCTCCTACCAACCCCTGCGGGCACTTACACAACCCTACAGGCCCCTACGGAAATCTACGGGACTCTATGGGCCCCTAGGGAACCCTACAGATTTCGACAGTACCCTACGAGCCCCTCTGGAACCCTACAGAATACTCCAGGACCCGACAGCACTCTACAAGACCCTTAGCAACACAACGGAACCTCACTAAAACCCTATGGGCTCCTACAGAACACTGCAGGCGCCTACGGAACCCTACAGACCCCTACAGAATACTACCAGCCACTACAGAAAAATATGGCCCCTACGGAACTCTACGGAACCTGATAGAAACACTGTGCACCCCTACAGGCCCTTGCGGGCACTTGCAGAACTCTGCAGGAACCCACGGAACTTTACGGAACCCTCCCAGCCCCTACGGAAGCCTAAAGACCCTTGCAGGCAGTTACGGAATGGTACAGGGCCCTAGGGTACTTTACCAGCCACTACGGAACTCTACGGGCCCCTAGGGAACCCTGCAGAACCCTCCAGAACCTTACAGAATCCCACGGATTCCTACAGACTCCTGCGGGCACTTACTCAACCCTAGAGGACCCTACGGAACACTGCCAGCTCCTATGGAAGGAACCCTACGGACCCCTACAGAAGACAACTGGCTCCTGCGGTACTCCAGAGGCCTCTAGGGAACCTACGAAGCTCTACGGAGCCCTATGGATCCTCACGGAACAGTACGGGCCCCTTCAGACCTCTGCGGGCGCTTATGGAAACCTACAGGACCCTACGGAACTGTACGAGACTCTACAGGCCCCTAGAGAACACCACAGGCCCTTACGGAACTGTACGAGACTCTACAGGCCCCTAGGGAACACCACAGGCCCCTACGGAACCCTACACAACCCTCTGGAAACTTATGGAACCCTATAAGCTCCTACCAACCCCTGCGGGCACTTACACAACCCTACAGGCCCCTACGGAAATCTACGGGACTCTATGGGCCCCTAGGGAACCCTACAGATTTCGATGGAACCCTACGAGCCCCTCTGGAACCCTACAGAATACTCCAGGACCCGACAGCACTCTACAAGACCCTTAGCAACACAACGGAACCTCACTAAAACCCTATGGGCTCCTACAGAACACTGCAGGCGCCTACGGAACCCTACAGACCCCTACAGAATACTACCAGCCACTACAGAAAAATATGGCCCCTACGGAACTCTACGGAACCTGATAGAAACACTGTGCACCCCTACAGGCCCTTGCGGGCACTTGCAGAACTCTGCAGGAACCCACGGAACTTTACGGAACCCTCCCAGCCCCTACGGAAGCCTAAAGACCCTTGCAGGCAGTTACGGAATGGTACAGGGCCCTAGGGTACTTTACCAGCCACTACGGAACTCTACGGGCCCCTAGGGAACCCTGCAGAACCCTCCAGAACCTTACAGAATCCCACGGATTCCTACAGACTCCTGCGGGCACTTACTCAACCCTAGAGGACCCTACGGAACACTGCCAGCTCCTATGGAAGGAACCCTACGGGTCCCTACAGAACACTACTGGCTCCTGCGGTACTCCAGAGGCCTCTAGGGAACATACGAAGCTCTACGGAGCCCTATGGATCCTTACGGAACAGTACGGGCCCCTTCAGACCTCTGCGGGCGCTTATGGAAACCTACAGGACCCTACGGAACTGTACGAGACTCTACAGGCCCCTAGGGAACACCACAGGCCCCTACGGAACCCTACACAACCCTCCGGAAACATATGGCACCCTACAAGCTCCTACCAACCCCTGCGGGCACTTACACAACCCTACAGGCCCCTACGGAAATCTACGGGACTCTATGGGCCCCTAGGGAACCCTACAGATTTCGATGGAACCCTACGAGCCCCTCTGGAACCCTACAGAATACTCCAGGACCCGACAGCACTCTACAAGACCCTTAGCAACACAACGGAACCTCACTAAAACCCTATGGGCTCCTACAGAACACTGCAGGCGCCTACGGAACCCTACAGACCCCTACGGAACCCTACAGACACCTGCGGGCACTTACGGAACCCTGCAGGCCCCTACGGAACCCTACAGGTCCATACAGAACCCCACAGGGCCCTACGGAACTTTACCAGCCACTACGGAACTCTACGGGTCCCTACGGAACCCTGCAGAACCCTCTGGAACCTTACAGAATCCCACAGACTCCTACAGACTTCTGCGGGCACTTACTCAACCCTACAGGCCCCTACCTAACACTGCCAGCTCCTATGGAAGGAACCCTACGGGCCCCTACAGAACACTACTGGCTCCTGCGGTACTCCAGAGGCCTCTAGGGAACCTACGAAGCTCTACGGAGCCCTATGGATCCTCACGGAACAGTACGGGCCCCTTCAGACCTCTGCGGGCGCTTATGGAAACCTACAGGACCCTACGGAACTGTACGAGACTCTACAGGCCCCTAGAGAACACCACAGGCCCTTACGGAACTGTACGAGACTCTACAGGCCCCTAGGGAACACCACAGGCCCCTACGGAACCCTACACAACCCTCTGGAAACTTATGGAACCCTATAAGCTCCTACCAACCCCTGCGGGCACTTACACAACCCTACAGGCCCCTACGGAAATCTACGGGAATCTATGGGCCCCTAGGGAACCCTACAGATTTCGATGGAACCCTATGAGCCCCTCTGGAACCCTACAGAATACTCCAGGACCCGACAGCACTCTACAAGACCCTTAGCAACACAACGGAACCTCACTAAAACCCTATGGGCTCCTACAGAACACTGCAGGCGCCTACGGAACCCTACAGACCCCTACAGAATACTACCAGCCACTACAGAAAAATATGGCCCCTACGGAACTCTACGGAACCTGATAGAAACACTGTGCACCCCTACAGGCCCTTGCGGGCACTTGCAGAACTCTGCAGGAACCCACGGAACTTTACGGAACCCTCCCAGCCTCTACGGAAGCCTAAAGACCCTTGCAGGCAGTTACGGAATGGTACAGGGCCCTAGGGTACTTTACCAGCCACTACGGAACTCTACGGGCCCCTAGGGAACCCTGCAGAACCCTCCAGAACCTTACAGAATCCCACGGATTCCTACAGACTCCTGCGGGCACTTACTCAACCCTAGAGGACTCTACGGAACACTACTGGCTCCTGCGGTACTCCAGAGGCCTCTAGGGAACCTACGAAGCTCTACGGAACCCTATGGATCCTTATGGAACAGTACGGGCCCCTTCAGACCTCTGCGGGCGCTTATGGAAACCTACAGGACCCTACGGAACTGTACGAGACTCTACAGGCCCCTAGGGAACACCACAGGCCCCTACGGAACCCTACACAACCCTCCGGAAACATATGGCACCCTACAAGCTCCTACCAACCCCTGCGGGCACTTACACAACCCTACAGGCCCCTACGGAAATCTACGGGACTCTATGGGCCCCTAGGGAACCCTACAGATTTCGACGAAACCCTACGAGCCCCTCTGGAACCCTACAGAATACTCCAGGACCCGACAGCACTCTACAAGACCCTTAGCAACACAACGGAACCTCACTAAAACCCTATGGGCTCCTACAGAACACTGCAGGTGCCTACGGAACCCTACAGACCCCTACGGAACCCTACAGACACCTGCGGGCACTTACGGAACCCTGCAGGCCCCTACGGAACCCTACAGGTCCATACAGAACCCCACAGGGCCCTACGGAACTTTACCAGCCACTACGGAACTCTACGGGTCCCTACGGAACCCTGCAGAACCCTCTGGAACCTTACAGAATCCCACAGACTCCTACAGACTTCTGCGGGCACTTACTCAACCCTACAGGCCCCTACCTAACACTGCCAGCTCCTATGGAAGGAACCCTACGGGCCCCTACAGAACACTACTGGCTCCTGCGGTACTCCAGAGGCCTCTAGGGAACCTACGAAGCTCTACGGAGCCCTATGGATCCTCACGGAACAGTACGGGCCCCTTCAGACCTCTGCGGGCGCTTATGGAAACCTACAGGACCCTACGGAACTGTACGAGACTCTACAGGCCCCTAGAGAACACCACAGGCCCCTACGGAACCCTACACAACCCTCTGGAAACTTATGGAACCCTATAAGCTCCTACCAACCCCTGCGGGCACTTACACAACCCTACAGGCCCCTACGGAAATCTACGGGAATCTATGGGCCCCTAGGGAACCCTACAGATTTCGATGGAACCCTACGAGCCCCTCTGGAACCCTACAGAATACTCCAGGACCCGACAGCACTCTACAAGACCCTTAGCAACACAACGGAACCTCACTAAAACCCTATGGGCTCCTACAGAACACTGGAGGCGCCTACGGAACCCTACAGACCCCTACAGAATACTACAAGCCACTACAGAAAAATATGGCCCCTACGGAACTCTACGGAACCTGATAGAAACACTGTGCACCCCTACAGGCCCTTGCGGGCACTTGCAGAACTCTGCAGGAACCCACGGAACTTTACGGAACCCTCCCAGCCCCTACGGAAGCCTAAAGACCCTTGCAGGCAGTTACGGAATGGTACAGGGCCCTAGGGTACTTTACCAGCCACTACGGAACTCTACGGGCCCCTAGGGAACCCTGCAGAACCCTCCAGAACCTTACAGAATCCCACGGATTCCTACAGACTCCTGCGGGCACTTACTCAACCCTACAGGCCCCTACCTAACACTGCCAGCTCCTATGGAAGGAACCCTACGGGCCCCTACAGAACACTACTGGCTCCTGCGGTACTCCAGAGGCCTCTAGGGAACCTACGAAGCTCTACGGAGCCCTATGGATCCTTACGGAACAGTACGGGCCCCTTCAGACCTCTGCGGGCGCTTATGGAAACCTACAGGACCCTACGGAACTGTACGAGACTCTACAGGCCCCTAGGGAACACCACAGGCCCCTACGGAACCCTACACAACCCTCCGGAAACATATGGCACCCTACAAGCTCCTACCAACCCCTGCGGGCACTTACACAACCCTACAGGCCCCTACGGAAATCTACGGGACTCTATGGGCCCCTAGGGAACCCTACAGATTTCGATGGAACCCTACGAGCCCCTCTGGAACCCTACAGAATACTCCAGGACCCGACAGCACTCTACAAGACCCTTAGCAACACAACGGAACCTCACTAAAACCCTATGGGCTCCTACAGAACACTGCAGGCGCCTACGGAACCCTACAGACCCCTACGGAACCCTACAGACACCTGCGGGCACTTACGGAACCCTGCAGGCCCCTACGGAACCCTACAGGTCCATACAGAACCCCACAGGGCCCTACGGAACTTTACCAGCCACTACGGAACTCTACGGGTCCCTACGGAACCCTGCAGAACCCTCTGGAACCTTACAGAATCCCACAGACTCCTACAGACTTCTGCGGGCACTTACTCAACCCTACAGGCCCCTACCTAACACTGCCAGCTCCTATGGAAGGAACCCTACGGGCCCCTACAGAACACTACTGGCTCCTGCGGTACTCCAGAGGCCTCTAGGGAACCTACGAAGCTCTACGGAGCCCTATGGATCCTCACGGAACAGTACGGGCCCCTTCAGACCTCTGCGGGCGCTTATGGAAACCTACAGGACCCTACGGAACTGTACGAGACTCTACAGGCCCCTAGAGAACACCACAGGCCCTTACGGAACTGTACGAGACTCTACAGGCCCCTAGGGAACACCACAGGCCCCTACGGAACCCTACACAACCCTCTGGAAACTTATGGAACCCTATAAGCTCCTACCAACCCCTGCGGGCACTTACACAACCCTACAGGCCCCTACGGAAATCTACGGGACTCTATGGGCCCCTAGGGAACCCTACAGATTTCGACAGTACCCTACGAGCCCCTCTGGAACCCTACAGAATACTCCAGGACCCGACAGCACTCTACAAGACCCTTAGCAACACAACGGAACCTCACTAAAACCCTATGGGCTCCTACAGAACACTGCAGGCGCCTACGGAACCCTACAGACCCCTACAGAATACTACCAGCCACTACAGAAAAATATGGCCCCTACGGAACTCTACGGAACCTGATAGAAACACTGTGCACCCCTACAGGCCCTTGCGGGCACTTGCAGAACTCTGCAGGAACCCACGGAACTTTACGGAACCCTCCCAGCCCCTACGGAAGCCTAAAGACCCTTGCAGGCAGTTACGGAATGGTACAGGGCCCTAGGGTACTTTACCAGCCACTACGGAACTCTACGGGCCCCTAGGGAACCCTGCAGAACCCTCCAGAACCTTACAGAATCCCACGGATTCCTACAGACTCCTGCGGGCACTTACTCAACCCTAGAGGACCCTACGGAACACTGCCAGCTCCTATGGAAGGAACCCTACGGACCCCTACAGAAGACAACTGGCTCCTGCGGTACTCCAGAGGCCTCTAGGGAACCTACGAAGCTCTACGGAGCCCTATGGATCCTCACGGAACAGTACGGGCCCCTTCAGACCTCTGCGGGCGCTTATGGAAACCTACAGGACCCTACGGAACTGTACGAGACTCTACAGGCCCCTAGAGAACACCACAGGCCCTTACGGAACTGTACGAGACTCTACAGGCCCCTAGGGAACACCACAGGCCCCTACGGAACCCTACACAACCCTCTGGAAACTTATGGAACCCTATAAGCTCCTACCAACCCCTGCGGGCACTTACACAACCCTACAGGCCCCTACGGAAATCTACGGGACTCTATGGGCCCCTAGGGAACCCTACAGATTTCGATGGAACCCTACGAGCCCCTCTGGAACCCTACAGAATACTCCAGGACCCGACAGCACTCTACAAGACCCTTAGCAACACAACGGAACCTCACTAAAACCCTATGGGCTCCTACAGAACACTGCAGGCGCCTACGGAACCCTACAGACCCCTACAGAATACTACCAGCCACTACAGAAAAATATGGCCCCTACGGAACTCTACGGAACCTGATAGAAACACTGTGCACCCCTACAGGCCCTTGCGGGCACTTGCAGAACTCTGCAGGAACCCACGGAACTTTACGGAACCCTCCCAGCCCCTACGGAAGCCTAAAGACCCTTGCAGGCAGTTACGGAATGGTACAGGGCCCTAGGGTACTTTACCAGCCACTACGGAACTCTACGGGCCCCTAGGGAACCCTGCAGAACACTCCAGAACCTTACAGAATCCCACGGATTCCTACAGACTCCTGCGGGCACTTACTCAACCCTAGAGGACCCTACGGAACACTGCCAGCTCCTATGGAAGGAACCCTACGGGTCCCTACAGAACACTACTGGCTCCTGCGGTACTCCAGAGGCCTCTAGGGAACATACGAAGCTCTACGGAGCCCTATGGATCCTTACGGAACAGTACGGGCCCCTTCAGACCTCTGCGGGCGCTTATGGAAACCTACAGGACCCTACGGAACTGTACGAGACTCTACAGGCCCCTAGGGAACACCACAGGCCCCTACGGAACCCTACACAACCCTCCGGAAACATATGGCACCCTACAAGCTCCTACCAACCCCTGCGGGCACTTACACAACCCTACAGGCCCCTACGGAAATCTACGGGACTCTATGGGCCCCTAGGGAACCCTACAGATTTCGATGGAACCCTACGAGCCCCTCTGGAACCCTACAGAATACTCCAGGACCCGACAGCACTCTACAAGACCCTTAGCAACACAACGGAACCTCACTAAAACCCTATGGGCTCCTACAGAACACTGCAGGCGCCTACGGAACCCTACAGACCCCTACGGAACCCTACAGACACCTGCGGGCACTTACGGAACCCTGCAGGCCCCTACGGAACCCTACAGGTCCATACAGAACCCCACAGGGCCCTACGGAACTTTACCAGCCACTACGGAACTCTACGGGTCCCTACGGAACCCTGCAGAACCCTCTGGAACCTTACAGAATCCCACAGACTCCTACAGACTTCTGCGGGCACTTACTCAACCCTACAGGCCCCTACCTAACACTGCCAGCTCCTATGGAAGGAACCCTACGGGCCCCTACAGAACACTACTGGCTCCTGCGGTACTCCAGAGGCCTCTAGGGAACCTACGAAGCTCTACGGAGCCCTATGGATCCTCACGGAACAGTACGGGCCCCTTCAGACCTCTGTGGGCGCTTATGGAAACCTACAGGACCCTACGGAACTGTACGAGACTCTACAGGCCCCTAGAGAACACCACAGGCCCTTACGGAACTGTACGAGACTCTACAGGCCCCTAGGGAACACCACAGGCCCCTACGGAACCCTACACAACCCTCTGGAAACTTATGGAACCCTATAAGCTCCTACCAACCCCTGCGGGCACTTACACAACCCTACAGGCCCCTACGGAAATCTACGGGAATCTATGGGCCCCTAGGGAACCCTACAGATTTCGATGGAACCCTATGAGCCCCTCTGGAACCCTACAGAATACTCCAGGACCCGACAGCACTCTACAAGACCCTTAGCAACACAACGGAACCTCACTAAAACCCTATGGGCTCCTACAGAACACTGCAGGCGCCTACGGAACCCTACAGACCCCTACAGAATACTACCAGCCACTACAGAAAAATATGGCCCCTACGGAACTCTACGGAACCTGATAGAAACACTGTGCACCCCTACAGGCCCTTGCGGGCACTTGCAGAACTCTGCAGGAACCCACGGAACTTTACGGAACCCTCCCAGCCTCTACGGAAGCCTAAAGACCCTTGCAGGCAGTTACGGAATGGTACAGGGCCCTAGGGTACTTTACCAGCCACTACGGAACTCTACGGGCCCCTAGGGAACCCTGCAGAACCCTCCAGAACCTTACAGAATCCCACGGATTCCTACAGACTCCTGCGGGCACTTACTCAACCCTAGAGGACTCTACGGAACACTACTGGCTCCTGCGGTACTCCAGAGGCCTCTAGGGAACCTACGAAGCTCTACGGAACCCTATGGATCCTTATGGAACAGTACGGGCCCCTTCAGACCTCTGCGGGCGCTTATGGAAACCTACAGGACCCTACGGAACTGTACGAGACTCTACAGGCCCCTAGGGAACACCACAGGCCCCTACGGAACCCTACACAACCCTCCGGAAACATATGGCACCCTACAAGCTCCTACCAACCCCTGCGGGCACTTACACAACCCTACAGGCCCCTACGGAAATCTACGGGACTCTATGGGCCCCTAGGGAACCCTACAGATTTCGACGAAACCCTACGAGCCCCTCTGGAACCCTACAGAATACTCCAGGACCCGACAGCACTCTACAAGACCCTTAGCAACACAACGGAACCTCACTAAAACCCTATGGGCTCCTACAGAACACTGCAGGTGCCTACGGAACCCTACAGACCCCTACGGAACCCTACAGACACCTGCGGGCACTTACGGAACCCTGCAGGCCCCTACGGAACCCTACAGGTCCATACAGAACCCCACAGGGCCCTACGGAACTTTACCAGCCACTACGGAACTCTACGGGTCCCTACGGAACCCTGCAGAACCCTCTGGAACCTTACAGAATCCCACAGACTCCTACAGACTTCTGCGGGCACTTACTCAACCCTACAGGCCCCTACCTAACACTGCCAGCTCCTATGGAAGGAACCCTACGGGCCCCTACAGAACACTACTGGCTCCTGCGGTACTCCAGAGGCCTCTAGGGAACCTACGAAGCTCTACGGAGCCCTATGGATCCTCACGGAACAGTACGGGCCCCTTCAGACCTCTGCGGGCGCTTATGGAAACCTACAGGACCCTACGGAACTGTACGAGACTCTACAGGCCCCTAGAGAACACCACAGGCCCTTACGGAACTGTACGAGACTCTACAGGCCCCTAGGGAACACCACAGGCCCCTACGGAACCCTACACAACCCTCTGGAAACTTATGGAACCCTATAAGCTCCTACCAACCCCTGCGGGCACTTACACAACCCTACAGGCCCCTACGGAAATCTACGGGAATCTATGGGCCCCTAGGGAACCCTACAGATTTCGATGGAACCCTACGAGCCCCTCTGGAACCCTACAGAATACTCCAGGACCCGACAGCACTCTACAAGACCCTTAGCAACACAACGGAACCTCACTAAAACCCTATGGGCTCCTACAGAACACTGGAGGCGCCTACGGAACCCTACAGACCCCTACAGAATACTACAAGCCACTACAGAAAAATATGGCCCCTACGGAACTCTACGGAACCTGATAGAAACACTGTGCACCCCTACAGGCCCTTGCGGGCACTTGCAGAACTCTGCAGGAACCCACGGAACTTTACGGAACCCTCCCAGCCCCTACGGAAGCCTAAAGACCCTTGCAGGCAGTTACGGAATGGTACAGGGCCCTAGGGTACTTTACCAGCCACTACGGAACTCTACGGGCCCCTAGGGAACCCTGCAGAACCCTCCAGAACCTTACAGAATCCCACGGATTCCTACAGACTCCTGCGGGCACTTACTCAACCCTACAGGCCCCTACCTAACACTGCCAGCTCCTATGGAAGGAACCCTACGGGCCCCTACAGAACACTACTGGCTCCTGCGGTACTCCAGAGGCCTCTAGGGAACATACGAAGCTCTACGGAGCCCTATGGATCCTTACGGAACAGTACGGGCCCCTTCAGACCTCTGCGGGCGCTTATGGAAACCTACAGGACCCTACGGAACTGTACGAGACTCTACAGACCCCTAGGGAACACCACAGGCCCCTACGGAACCCTACACAACCCTCCGGAAACATATGGCACCCTACAAGCTCCTACCAACCCCTGCGGGCACTTACACAACCCTACAGGCCCCTACGGAAATCTACGGGAATCTATGGGCCCCTAGGGAACCCTACAGATTTCGATGGAACCCTACGAGCCCCTCTGGAACCCTACAGAATACTCCAGGACCCGATAGCACTCTACAAGACCCTTAGCAACACAACGGAACCTCACTAAAACCCTATGGGCTCCTACAGAACACTGCAGGCGCCTACGGAACCCTACAGACCCCTACAGAATACTACCAGCCACTACAGAAAAATATGGCCCCTACGGAACTCTACGGAACCTGATAGAAACACTGTGCACCCCTACAGGCCCTTGCGGGCACTTGCAGAACTCTGCAGGAACCCACGGAACTTTACGGAACCCTACCAGCCCCTACGGAAGCCTAAAGACCCTTGCAGGCAGTTACGGAATGGTACAGGGCCCTAGGGTACTTTACCAGCCACTACGGAACTCTACGGGCCCCTAGGGAACCCTGCAGAACACTCCAGAACCTTACAGAATCCCACGGATTCCTACAGACTCCTGCGGGCACTTACTCAACCCTAGAGGACCCTACGGAACACTGCCAGCTCCTATGGAAGGAACCCTACGGGCCCCTACAGAACACTACTGGCTCCTGCGGTACTCCAGAGGCCTCTAGGGAACATACGAAGCTCTACGGAGCCCTATGGATCCTTACGGAACAGTACGGGCCCCTTCAGACCTCTGCGGGCGCTTATGGAAACCTACAGGACCCTACGGAACTGTACGAGACTCTACAGGCCCCTAGGGAACACCACAGGCCCCTACGGAACCCTACACAACCCTCCGGAAACATATGGCACCCTACAAGCTCCTACCAACCCCTGCGGGCACTTACACAACCCTACAGGCCCCTACGGAAATCTACGGGACTCTATGGGCCCCTAGGGAACCCTACAGATTTCGATGGAACCCTACGAGCCCCTCTGGAACCCTACAGAATACTCCAGGACCCGACAGCACTCTACAAGACCCTTAGCAACACAACGGAACCTCACTAAAACCCTATGGGCTCCTACAGAACACTGCAGGCGCCTACGGAACCCTACAGACCCCTACGGAACCCTACAGACACCTGCGGGCACTTACGGAACCCTGCAGGCCCCTACGGAACCCTACAGGTCCATACAGAACCCCACAGGGCCCTACGGAACTTTACCAGCCACTACGGAACTCTACGGGCCCCTAGGGAACCCTGCAGAACCCTCCAGAACCTTACAGAATCCCACGGATTCCTACAGACTCCTGCGGGCACTTACTCAACCCTAGAGGACTCTACGGAACACTACTGGCTCCTGCGGTACTCCAGAGGCCTCTAGGGAACCTACGAAGCTCTACGGAGCCCTATGGATCCTTACGGAACAGTACGGGCCCCTTCAGACCTCTGCGGGCGCTTATGGAAACCTACAGGACCCTACGGAACTGTACGAGACTCTACAGGCCCCTAGGGAACACCACAGGCCCCTACGGAACCCTACACAACCCTCCGGAAACATATGGCACCCTACAAGCTCCTACCAACCCCTGCGGGCACTTACACAACCCTACAGGCCCCTACGGAAATCTACGGGACTCTATGGGCCCCTAGGGAACCCTACAGATTTCGACGAAACCCTACGAGCCCCTCTGGAACCCTACAGAATACTCCAGGACCCGACAGCACTCTACAAGACCCTTACCAACACAACGGAACCTCACTAAAACCCTATGGGCTCCTACAGAACACTGCAGGTGCCTACGGAACCCTACAGACCCCTACGGAACCCTACAGACACCTGCGGGCACTTACGGAACCCTGCAGGCCCCTACGGAACCCTACAGGTCCATACAGAACCCCACAGGGCCCTACGGAACTTTACCAGCCACTACGGAACTCTACGGGTCCCTACGGAACCCTGCAGAACCCTCTGGAACCTTACAGAATCCCACAGACTCCTACAGACTTCTGCGGGCACTTACTCAACCCTACAGGCCCCTACCTAACACTGCCAGCTCCTATGGAAGGAACCCTACGGGCCCCTACAGAACACTACTGGCTCCTGCGGTACTCCAGAGGCCTCTAGGGAACCTACGAAGCTCTACGGAGCCCTATGGATCCTCACGGAACAGTACGGGCCCCTTCAGACCTCTGCGGGCGCTTATGGAAACCTACAGGACCCTACGGAACTGTACGAGACTCTACAGGCCCCTAGAGAACACCACAGGCCCTTACGGAACTGTACGAGACTCTACAGGCCCCTAGGGAACACCACAGGCCCCTACGGAACCCTACACAACCCTCCGGAAACATATGGCACCCTATAAGCTCCTACCAACCCCTGCGGGCACTTACACAACCCTACAGGCCCCTACGGAAATCTACGGGAATCTATGGGCCCCTAGGGAACCCTACAGATTTCGATGGAACCCTACGAGCCCCTCTGGAACCCTACAGAATACTCCAGGACCCGATAGCACTCTACAAGACCCTTAGCAACACAACGGAACCTCACTAAAACCCTATGGGCTCCTACAGAACACTGCAGGCGCCTACGGAACCCTACAGACCCCTACAGAATACTACCAGCCACTACAGAAAAATATGGCCCCTACGGAACTCTACGGAACCTGATAGAAACACTGTGCACCCCTACAGGCCCTTGCGGGCACTTGCAGAACTCTGCAGGAACCCACGGAACTTTACGGAACCCTCCCAGCCCCTACGGAAGCCTAAAGACCCTTGCAGGCAGTTACGGAATGGTACAGGGCCCTAGGGTACTTTACCAGCCACTACGGAACTCTACGGGCCCCTAGGGAACCCTGCAGAACACTCCAGAACCTTACAGAATCCCACGGATTCCTACAGACTCCTGCGGGCACTTACTCAACCCTAGAGGACCCTACGGAACACTGCCAGCTCCTATGGAAGGAACCCTACGGGCCCCTACAGAACACTACTGGCTCCTGCGGTACTCCAGAGGCCTCTAGGGAACATACGAAGCTCTACGGAGCCCTATGGATCCTTACGGAACAGTACGGGCCCCTTCAGACCTCTGCGGGCGCTTATGGAAACCTACAGGACCCTACGGAACTGTACGAGACTCTACAACCCCTAGGGAACACCACAGGCCCCTACGGAACCCTACACAACCCTCTGGAAACTTATGGAACGCTATAAGCTCCTACCAACCCCTGCGGGCACTTACACAACCCTACAGGCCCCTACGGAAATCTACGGGACTCTATGGGCCCCTAGGGAACCCTACAGATTTCGATGGAACCCTACGAGCCCCTCTGGAACCCTACAGAATACTCCAGGACCCGACAGCACTCTACAAGACCCTTAGCAACACAACGGAACCTCACTAAAACCCTATGGGCTCCTACAGAACACTGCAGGTGCCTACGGAACCCTACAGACCCCTACGGAACCCTACAGACACCTGCGGGCACTTACGGAACCCTGCAGGCCCCTACGGAACCCTACAGGTCCATACAGAACCCCACAGGGCCCTACGGAACTTTACCAGCCACTACGGAACTCTACGGGTCCCTACGGAACCCTGCAGAACCCTCTGGAACCTTACAGAATCCCACAGACTCCTACAGACTTCTGCGGGCACTTACTCAACCCTACAGGCCCCTACCTAACACTGCCAGCTCCTATGGAAGGAACCCTACGGGCCCCTACAGAACACTACTGGCTCCTGCGGTACTCCAGAGGCCTCTAGGGAACCTACGAAGCTCTACGGAGCCCTATGGATCCTCACGGAACAGTACGGGCCCCTTCAGACCTCTGCGGGCGCTTATGGAAACCTACAGGACCCTACGGAACTGTACGAGACTCTACAGGCCCCTAGAGAACACCACAGGCCCTTACGGAACTGTACGAGACTCTACAGGCCCCTAGGGAACACCACAGGCCCCTACGGAACCCTACACAACCCTCTGGAAACTTATGGAACCCTATAAGCTCCTACCAACCCCTGCGGGCACTTACACAACCCTACAGGCCCCTACGGAAATCTACGGGAATCTATGGGCCCCTAGGGAACCCTACAGATTTCGATGGAACCCTACGAGCCCCTCTGGAACCCTACAGAATACTCCAGGACCCGACAGCACTCTACAAGACCCTTAGCAACACAACGGAACCTCACTAAAACCCTATGGGCTCCTACAGAACACTGCAGGCGCCTACGGAACCCTACAGACCCCTACAGAATACTACAAGCCACTACAGAAAAATATGGCCCCTACGGAACTCTACGGAACCTGATAGAAACACTGTGCACCCCTACAGGCCCTTGCGGGCACTTGCAGAACTCTGCAGGAACCCACGGAACTTTACGGAACCCTACCAGCCCCTACGGAAGCCTAAAGACCCTTGCAGGCAGTTACGGAATGGTACAGGGCCCTAGGGTACTTTACCAGCCACTACGGAACTCTACGGGCCCCTAGGGAACCCTGCAGAACACTCCAGAACCTTACAGAATCCCACGGATTCCTACAGACTCCTGCGGGCACTTACTCAACCCTAGAGGACCCTACGGAACACTGCCAGCTCCTATGGAAGGAACCCTACGGGCCCCTACAGAACACTACTGGCTCCTGCGGTACTCCAGAGGCCTCTAGGGAACATACGAAGCTCTACGGAGCCCTATGGATCCTTACGGAACAGTACGGGCCCCTTCAGACCTCTGCGGGCGCTTATGGAAACCTACAGGACCCTACGGAACTGTACGAGACTCTACAACCCCTAGGGAACACCACAGGCCCCTACGGAACCCTACACAACCCTCTGGAAACTTATGGAACGCTATAAGCTCCTACCAACCCCTGCGGGCACTTACACAACCCTACAGGCCCCTACGGAAATCTACGGGACTATATGGGCCCCTAGGGAACCCTACAGATTTCGATGGAACCCTACGAGCCCCTCTGGAACCCTACAGAATACTCCAGGACCCGACAGCACTCTACAAGACCCTTAGCAACACAACGGAACCTCACTAAAACCCTATGGGCTCCTACAGAACACTGCAGGTGCCTACGGAACCCTACAGACCCCTACGGAACCCTACAGACACCTGCGGGCACTTACGGAACCCTGCAGGCCCCTACGGAACCCTACAGGTCCATACAGAACCCCACAGGGCCCTACGGAACTTTACCAGCCACTACGGAACTCTACGGGTCCCTACGGAACCCTGCAGAACCCTCTGGAACCTTACAGAATCCCACAGACTCCTACAGACTTCTGCGGGCACTTACTCAACCCTACAGGCCCCTACCTAACACTGCCAGCTCCTATGGAAGGAACCCTACGGGCCCCTACAGAACACTACTGGCTCCTGCGGTACTCCAGAGGCCTCTAGGGAACCTACGAAGCTCTACGGAGCCCTATGGATCCTCACGGAACAGTACGGGCCCCTTCAGACCTCTGCGGGCGCTTATGGAAACCTACAGGACCCTACGGAACTGTACGAGACTCTACAGGCCCCTAGAGAACACCACAGGCCCTTACGGAACTGTACGAGACTCTACAGGCCCCTAGGGAACACCACAGGCCCCTACGGAACCCTACACAACCCTCTGGAAACTTATGGAACCCTATAAGCTCCTACCAACCCCTGCGGGCACTTACACAACCCTACAGGCCCCTACGGAAATCTACGGGAATCTATGGGCCCCTAGGGAACCCTACAGATTTCGATGGAACCCTACGAGCCCCTCTGGAACCCTACAGAATACTCCAGGACCCGACAGCACTCTACAAGACCCTTAGCAACACAACGGAACCTCACTAAAACCCTATGGGCTCCTACAGAACACTGCAGGCGCCTACGGAACCCTACAGACCCCTACAGAATACTACAAGCCACTACAGAAAAATATGGCCCCTACGGAACTCTACGGAACCTGATAGAAACACTGTGCACCCCTACAGGCCCTTGCGGGCACTTGCAGAACTCTGCAGGAACCCACGGAACTTTACGGAACCCTACCAGCCCCTACGGAAGCCTAAAGACCCTTGCAGGCAGTTACGGAATGGTACAGGGCCCTAGGGTACTTTACCAGCCACTACGGAACTCTACGGGCCCCTAGGGAACCCTGCAGAACCCTCCAGAACCTTACAGAATCCCGCGGATTCCTACAGACTCCTGCGGGCACTTACTCAACCCTACAGGCCCCTACCTAACACTGCCAGCTCCTATGGAAGGAACCCTACGGGCCCCTACAGAACACTACTGGCTCCTGCGGTACTCCAGAGGCCTCTAGGGAACATACGAAGCTCTACGGAGCCCTATGGATCCTTACGGAACAGTACGGGCCCCTTCAGACCTCTGCGGGCGCTTATGGAAACCTACAGGACCCTACGGAACTGTACGAGACTCTACAGGCCCCTAGGGAACACCACAGGCCCCTACGGAACCCTACACAACCCTCCGGAAACATATGGCACCCTACAAGCTCCTACCAACCCCTGCGGGCACTTACACAACCCTACAGGCCCCTACGGAAATCTACGGGACTCTATGGGCCCCTAGGGAACCCTACAGATTTCGATGGAACCCTACGAGCCCCTCTGGAACCCTACAGAATACTCCAGGACCCGACAGCACTCTACAAGACCCTTAGCAACACAACGGAACCTCACTAAAACCCTATGGGCTCCTACAGAACACTGCAGGCGCCTACGGAACCCTACAGACCCCTACGGAACCCTACAGACACCTGCGGGCACTTACGGAACCCTGCAGGCCCCTACGGAACCCTACAGGTCCATACAGAACCCCACAGGGCCCTACGGAACTTTACCAGCCACTACGGAACTCTACGGGCCCCTACGGAACCCTGCAGAACACTCCAGAACCTTACAGAATCCCACGGATTCCTACAGACTTCTGCGGGCACTTACTCAACCCTAGAGGACCCTACGGAACACTACCAGCTCCTATGGAAGGAACCCTACGGACCCCTACAGAAGACAACTGGCTCCTGCGGTACTCCAGAGGCCTCTAGGGAACCTACGAAGCTCTACGGAGCCCTATGGATCCTTACGGAACAGTACGGGCCCCTTCAGACCTCTGCGGGCGCTTATGGAAACCTACAGGACCCTACGGAACTGTACGAGACTCTACAGGCCCCTAGGGAACACCACAGGCCCCTACGGAACCCTACACAACCCTCCGGAAACATATGGCACCCTACAAGCTCCTACCAACCCCTGCGGGCACTTACACAACCCTACAGGCCCCTACGGAAATCTACGGGAATCTATGGGCCCCTAGGGAACCCTACAGATTTCGATGGAACCCTACGAGCCCCTCTGGAACCCTACAGAATACTCCAGGACCCGACAGCACTCTACAAGACCCTTAGCAACACAACGGAACCTCACTAAAACCCTATGGGCTCCTACAGAACACTGCAGGCGCCTACGGAACCCTACAGACCCCTACAGAATACTACCAGCCACTACAGAAAAATATGGCCCCTACGGAACTCTACGGAACCTGACAGAAACACCGTGGGCCCCTACAGGCCCTTGCGGGCACTTGCAGAACTCTGCAGGAACCCACGGAACTTTACGGAACCCTACCAGCCCCTACGGAAGCCTAAAGACCCTTGCAGGCAGTTACGGAATGGTACAGGGCCCTAGGGTACTTTACCAGCCACTACGGAACTCTACGGGCCCCTAGGGAACCCTGCAGAACCCTCCAGAACCTTACAGAATCCCGCGGATTCCTACAGACTCCTGCGGGCACTTACTCAACCCTACAGGCCCCTACCTAACACTGCCAGCTCCTATGGAAGGAACCCTACGGGCCCCTACAGAACACTACTGGCTCCTGCGGTACTCCAGAGGCCTCTAGGGAACATACGAAGCTCTACGGAGCCCTATGGATCCTTACGGAACAGTACGGGCCCCTTCAGACCTCTGCGGGCGCTTATGGAAACCTACAGGACCCTACGGAACTGTACGAGACTCTACAGGCCCCTAGGGAACACCACAGGCCCCTACGGAACCCTACACAACCCTCCGGAAACATATGGCACCCTACAAGCTCCTACCAACCCCTGCGGGCACTTACACAACCCTACAGGCCCCTACGGAAATCTACGGGACTCTATGGGCCCCTAGGGAACCCTACAGATTTCGATGGAACCCTACGAGCCCCTCTGGAACCCTACAGAATACTCCAGGACCCGACAGCACTCTACAAGACCCTTAGCAACACAACGGAACCTCACTAAAACCCTATGGGCTCCTACAGAACACTGCAGGTGCCTACGGAACCCTACAGACCCCTACGGAACCCTACAGACACCTGCGGGCACTTACGGAACCCTGCAGGCCCCTACGGAACCCTACAGGTCCATACAGAACCCCACAGGGCCCTACGGAACTTTACCAGCCACTACGGAACTCTACGGGTCCCTACGGAACCCTGCAGAACCCTCTGGAACCTTACAGAATCCCACAGACTCCTACAGACTTCTGCGGGCACTTACTCAACCCTACAGGCCCCTACCTAACACTGCCAGCTCCTATGGAAGGAACCCTACGGGCCCCTACAGAACACTACTGGCTCCTGCGGTACTCCAGAGGCCTCTAGGGAACCTACGAAGCTCTACGGAGCCCTATGGATCCTCACGGAACAGTACGGGCCCCTTCAGACCTCTGCGGGCGCTTATGGAAACCTACAGGACCCTACGGAACTGTACGAGACTCTACAGGCCCCTAGAGAACACCACAGGCCCTTACGGAACTGTACGAGACTCTACAGGCCCCTAGGGAACACCACAGGCCCCTACGGAACCCTACACAACCCTCTGGAAACTTATGGAACCCTATAAGCTCCTACCAACCCCTGCGGGCACTTACACAACCCTACAGGCCCCTACGGAAATCTACGGGAATCTATGGGCCCCTAGGGAACCCTACAGATTTCGATGGAACCCTACGAGCCCCTCTGGAACCCTACAGAATACTCCAGGACCCGACAGCACTCTACAAGACCCTTAGCAACACAACGGAACCTCACTAAAACCCTATGGGCTCCTACAGAACACTGCAGGCGCCTACGGAACCCTACAGACCCCTACAGAATACTACAAGCCACTACAGAAAAATATGGCCCCTACGGAACTCTACGGAACCTGATAGAAACACTGTGCACCCCTACAGGCCCTTGCGGGCACTTGCAGAACTCTGCAGGAACCCACGGAACTTTACGGAACCCTACCAGCCCCTACGGAAGCCTAAAGACCCTTGCAGGCAGTTACGGAATGGTACAGGGCCCTAGGGTACTTTACCAGCCACTACGGAACTCTACGGGCCCCTAGGGAACCCTGCAGAACCCTCCAGAACCTTACAGAATCCCACGGATTCCTACAGACTCCTGCGGGCACTTACTCAACCCTACAGGCCCCTACCTAACACTGCCAGCTCCTATGGAAGGAACCCTACGGGCCCCTACAGAACACTACTGGCTCCTGCGGTACTCCAGAGGCCTCTAGGGAACATACGAAGCTCTACGGAGCCCTATGGATCCTTACGGAACAGTACGGGCCCCTTCAGACCTCTGCGGGCGCTTATGGAAACCTACAGGACCCTACGGAACTGTACGAGACTCTACAGGCCCCTAGGGAACACCACAGGCCCCTACGGAACCCTACACAACCCTCCGGAAACATATGGCACCCTACAAGCTCTTACCAACCCCTGCGGGCACTTACACAACCCTACAGGCCCCTACGGAAATCTACGGGACTCTATGGGCCCCTAGGGAACCCTACAGATTTCGACAGTAACCTACGAGGCCCTCTGGAACCCTACAGAATACTCCAGGACCCGACAGCACTCTACAAGACCCTTAGCAACACAACGGAACCTCACTAAAACCCTATGGGCTCCTACAGAACACTGCAGGCGCCTACGGAACCCTACAGACCCCTACGGAACCCTACAGACACCTGCGGGCACTTACGGAACCCTGCAGGCCCCTACGGAACCCTACAGGTCCATACAGAACCCCACAGGGCCCTACGGAACTTTACCAGCCACTACGGAACTCTACGGGTCCCTACGGAACCCTGCAGAACCCTCTGGAACCTTACAGAATCCCACAGACTCCTACAGACTTCTGCGGGCACTTACTCAACCCTACAGGCCCCTACCTAACACTGCCAGCTCCTATGGAAGGAACCCTACGGGCCCCTACAGAACACTACTGGCTCCTGCGGTACTCCAGAGGCCTCTAGGGAACCTACGAAGCTCTACGGAGCCCTATGGATCCTCACGGAACAGTACGGGCCCCTTCAGACCTCTGCGGGCGCTTATGGAAACCTACAGGACCCTACGGAACTGTACGAGACTCTACAGGCCCCTAGAGAACACCACAGGCCCTTACGGAACTGTACGAGACTCTACAGGCCCCTAGGGAACACCACAGGCCCCTACGGAACCCTACACAACCCTCTGGAAACTTATGGAACCCTACAAGCTCCTACCAACCCCTGCGGGCACTTACACAACCCTACAGGCCCCTACGGAAATCTACGGGAATCTATGGGCCCCTAGGGAACCCTACAGATTTCGATGGAACCCTATGAGCCCCTCTGGAACCCTACAGAATACTCCAGGACCCGACAGCACTCTACAAGACCCTTAGCAACACAACGGAACCTCACTAAAACCCTATGGGCTCCTACAGAACACTGCAGGCGCCTACGGAACCCTACAGACCCCTACAGAATACTACCAGCCACTACAGAAAAATATGGCCCCTACAGAACTCTACGGAACCTGATAGAAACACTGTGCACCCCTACAGGCCCTTGCGGGCACTTGCAGAACTCTGCAGGAACCCACGGAACTTTACGGAACCCTCCCAGCCTCTACGGAAGCCTAAAGACCCTTGCAGGCAGTTACGGAATGGTACAGGGCCCTAGGGTACTTTACCAGCCACTACGGAACTCTACGGGCCCCTAGGGAACCCTGCAGAACCCTCCAGAACCTTACAGAATCCCGCGGATTCCTACAGACTCCTGCGGGCACTTACTCAACCCTAGAGGACTCTACGGAACACTACTGGCTCCTGCAGTACTCCAGAGGCCTCTAGGGAACCTACGAAGCTCTACGGAACCCTATGGATCCTTACGGAACAGTACGGGCCCCTTCAGACCTCTGCGGGCGCTTATGGAAACCTACAGGACCCTACGGAACTGTACGAGACTCTACAGGCCCCTAGGGAACACCACAGGCCCCTACGGAACCCTACACAACCCTCCGGAAACATATGGCACCCTACAAGCTCCTACCAACCCCTGCGGGCACTTACACAACCCTACAGGCCCCTACGGAAATCTACGGGACTCTACGGGCCCCTAGGGAACCCTACAGATTTCGACGAAACCCTACGAGCCCCTCTGGAACCCTACAGAATACTCCAGGACCCGACAGCACTCTACAAGACCCTTAGCAACACAACGGAACCTCACTAAAACCCTATGGGCTCCTACAGAACACTGCAGGTGCCTACGGAACCCTACAGACCCCTACGGAACCCTACAGACACCTGCGGGCACTTACGGAACCCTGCAGGCCCCTACGGAACCCTACAGGTCCATACAGAACCCCACAGGGCCCTACGGAACTTTACCAGCCACTACGGAACTCTACGGGTCCCTACGGAACCCTGCAGAACCCTCTGGAACCTTACAGAATCCCACAGACTCCTACAGACTTCTGCGGGCACTTACTCAACCCTACAGGCCCCTACCTAACACTGCCAGCTCCTATGGAAGGAACCCTACGGGCCCCTACAGAACACTACTGGCTCCTGCGGTACTCCAGAGGCCTCTAGGGAACCTACGAAGCTCTACGGAGCCCTATGGATCCTCACGGAACAGTACGGGCCCCTTCAGACCTCTGCGGGCGCTTATGGAAACCTACAGGACCCTACGGAACTGTACGAGACTCTACAGGCCCCTAGAGAACACCACAGGCCCTTACGGAACTGTACGAGACTCTACAGGCCCCTAGGGAACACCACAGGCCCCTACGGAACCCTACACAACCCTCCGGAAACATATGGCACCCTACAAGCTCCTACCAACCCCTGCGGGCACTTACACAACCCTACAGGCCCCTACGGAAATCTACGGGAATCTATGGGCCCCTAGGGAACCCTACAGATTTCGATGGAACCCTACGAGCCCCTCTGGAACCCTACAGAATACTCCAGGACCCGACAGCACTCTACAAGACCCTTAGCAACACAACGGAACCTCACTAAAACCCTATGGGCTCCTACAGAACACTGCAGGCGCCTACGGAACCCTACAGACCCCTACAGAATACTACCAGCCACTACAGAAAAATATGGCCCCTACGGAACTCTACGGAACCTGATAGAAACACTGTGCACCCCTACAGGCCCTTGCGGGCACTTGCAGAACTCTGCAGGAACCCACGGAACTTTACGGAACCCTCCCAGCCCCTACGGAAGCCTAAAGACCCTTGCAGGCAGTTACGGAATGGTACAGGGCCCTAGGGTACTTTACCAGCCACTACGGAACTCTACGGGCCCCTACGGAACCCTGCAGAACACTCCAGAACCTTACAGAATCCCACGGATTCCTACAGACTCCTGCGGGCACTTACTCAACCCTAGAGGACCCTACCTAACACTGCCAGCTCCTATGGAAGGAACCCTACGGGCCCCTACAGAACACTACTGGCTCCTGCGGTACTCCAGAGGCCTCTAGGGAACATACGAAGCTCTACGGAGCCCTATGGATCCTTACGGAACAGTACGGGCCCCTTCAGACCTCTGCGGGCGCTTATGGAAACCTACAGGACCCTACGGAACTGTACGAGACTCTACAACCCCTAGGGAACACCACAGGCCCCTACGGAACCCTACACAACCCTCCGGAAACATATGGCACCCTACAAGCTCCTACCAACCCCTGCGGGCACTTACACAACCCTACAGGCCCCTACGGAAATCTACGGGACTCTATGGGCCCCTAGGGAACCCTACAGATTTCGATGGAACCCTACGAGCCCCTCTGTAACCCTACAGAATACTCCAGGACCCGACAGCACTCTACAAGACCCTTAGCAACACAACGGAACCTCACTAAAACCCTATGGGCTCCTACAGAACACTGCAGGCGCCTACGGAACCCTACAGACCCCTACGGAACCCTACAGACACCTGCGGGCACTTACGGAACCCTGCAGGCCCCTACGGAACCCTACAGGTCCATACAGAACCCCACAGGGCCCTACGGAACTTTACCAGCCACTACGGAACTCTACGGGTCCCTACGGAACCCTGCAGAACCCTCTGGAACCTTACAGAATCCCACAGACTCCTACAGACTTCTGCGGGCACTTACTCAACCCTACAGGCCCCTACCTAACACTGCCAGCTCCTATGGAAGGAACCCTACGGGCCCCTACAGAACACTACTGGCTCCTGCGGTACTCCAGAGGCCTCTAGGGAACCTACGAAGCTCTACGGAGCCCTATGGATCCTCACGGAACAGTACGGGCCCCTTCAGACCTCTGCGGGCGCTTATGGAAACCTACAGGACCCTACGGAACTGTACGAGACTCTACAGGCCCCTAGAGAACACCACAGGCCCTTACGGAACTGTACGAGACTCTACAGGCCCCTAGGGAACACCACAGGCCCCTACGGAACCCTACACAACCCTCTGGAAACTTATGGAACCCTATAAGCTCCTACCAACCCCTGCGGGCACTTACACAACCCTACAGGCCCCTACGGAAATCTACGGGAATCTATGGGCCCCTAGGGAACCCTACAGATTTCGATGGAACCCTACGAGCCCCTCTGGAACCCTACAGAATACTCCAGGACCCGACAGCACTCTACAAGACCCTTAGCAACACAACGGAACCTCACTAAAACCCTATGGGCTCCTACAGAACACTGCAGGCGCCTACGGAACCCTACAGACCCCTACAGAATACTACCAGCCACTACAGAAAAATATGGCCCCTACGGAACTCTACGGAACCTGATAGAAACACTGTGCACCCCTACAGGCCCTTGCGGGCACTTGCAGAACTCTGCAGGAACCCACGGAACTTTACGGAACCCTCCCAGCCCCTACGGAAGCCTAAAGACCCTTGCAGGCAGTTACGGAATGGTACAGGGCCCTAGGGTACTTTACCAGCCACTACGGAACTCTACGGGCCCCTAGGGAACCCTGCAGAACCCTCCAGAACCTTACAGAATCCCGCGGATTCCTACAGACTCCTGCGGGCACTTACTCAACCCTACAGGCCCCTACCTAACACTGCCAGCTCCTATGGAAGGAACCCTACGGGCCCCTACAGAACACTACTGGCTCCTGCGGTACTCCAGAGGCCTCTAGGGAACATACGAAGCTCTACGGAGCCCTATGGATCCTTACGGAACAGTACGGGCCCCTTCAGACCTCTGCGGGCGCTTATGGAAACCTACAGGACCCTACGGAACTGTACGAGACTCTACAGGCCCCTAGAGAACACCACAGGCCCCTACGGAACCCTACACAACCCTCCGGAAACATATGGCACCCTACAAGCTCCTACCAACCCCTGCGGGCACTTACACAACCCTACAGGCCCCTACGGAAATCTACGGGACTCTATGGGCCCCTAGGGAACCCTACAGATTTCGATGGAACCCTACGAGCCCCTCTGGAACCCTACAGAATACTCCAGGACCCGACAGCACTCTACAAGACCCTTAGCAACACAACGGAACCTCACTAAAACCCTATGGGCTCCTACAGAACACTGCAGGCGCCTACGGAACCCTACAGACCCCTACGGAACCCTACAGACACCTGCGGGCACTTACGGAACCCTGCAGGCCCCTACGGAACCCTACAGGTCCATACAGAACCCCACAGGGCCCTACGGAACTTTACCAGCCACTACGGAACTCTACGGGCCCCTACGGAACCCTGCAGAACACTCCAGAACCTTACAGAATCCCACGGATTCCTACAGACTCCTGCGGGCACTTACTCAACCCTAGAGGACCCTACGGAACACTACCAGCTCCTATGGAAGGAACCCTACGGACCCCTACAGAAGACAACTGGCTCCTGCGGTACTCCAGAGGCCTCTAGGGAACCTACGAAGCTCTACGGAGCCCTATGGATCCTTACGGAACAGTACGGGCCCCTTCAGACCTCTGCGGGCGCTTATGGAAACCTACAGGACCCTACGGAACTGTACGAGACTCTACAGGCCCCTAGGGAACACCACAGGCCCCTACGGAACCCTACACAACCCTCCGGAAACATATGGCACCCTACAAGCTCCTACCAACCCCTGCGGGCACTTACACAACCCTACAGGCCCCTACGGAAATCTACGGGAATCTATGGGCCCCTAGGGAACCCTACAGATTTCGATGGAACCCTACGAGCCCCTCTGGAACCCTACAGAATACTCCAGGACCCGACAGCACTCTACAAGACCCTTAGCAACACAACGGAACCTCACTAAAACCCTATGGGCTCCTACAGAACACTGCAGGCGCCTACGGAACCCTACAGACCCCTACAGAATACTACAAGCCACTACAGAAAAATATGGCCCCTACGGAACTCTACGGAACCTGATAGAAACACTGTGCACCCCTACAGGCCCTTGCGGGCACTTGCAGAACTCTGCAGGAACCCACGGAACTTTACGGAACCCTCCCAGCCCCTACGGAAGCCTAAAGACCCTTGCAGGCAGTTACGGAATGGTACAGGGCCCTAGGGTACTTTACCAGCCACTACGGAACTCTACGGGCCCCTAGGGAACCCTGCAGAACCCTCCAGAACCTTACAGAATCCCGCGGATTCCTACAGACTCCTGCGGGCACTTACTCAACCCTACAGGCCCCTACCTAACACTGCCAGCTCCTATGGAAGGAACCCTACGGGCCCCTACAGAACACTACTGGCTCCTGCGGTACTCCAGAGGCCTCTAGGGAACATACGAAGCTCTACGGAGCCCTATGGATCCTTACGGAACAGTACGGGCCCCTTCAGACCTCTGCGGGCGCTTATGGAAACCTACAGGACCCTACGGAACTGTACGAGACTCTACAGGCCCCTAGGGAACACCACAGGCCCCTACGGAACCCTACACAACCCTCCGGAAACATATGGCACCCTACAAGCTCCTACCAACCCCTGCGGGCACTTACACAACCCTACAGGCCCCTACGGAAATCTACGGGACTCTATGGGCCCCTAGGGAACCCTACAGATTTCGATGGAACCCTACGAGCCCCTCTGGAACCCTACAGAATACTCCAGGACCCGACAGCACTCTACAAGACCCTTAGCAACACAACGGAACCTCACTAAAACCCTATGGGCTCCTACAGAACACTGCAGGCGCCTACGGAACCCTACAGACCCCTACGGAACCCTACAGACACCTGCGGGCACTTACGGAACCCTGCAGGCCCCTACGGAACCCTACAGGTCCATACAGAACCCCACAGGGCCCTACGGAACTTTACCAGCCACTACGGAACTCTACGGGCCCCTACGGAACCCTGCAGAACACTCCAGAACCTTACAGAATCCCACGGATTCCTACAGACTCCTGCGGGCACTTACTCAACCCTAGAGGACCCTACGGAACACTACCAGCTCCTATGGAAGGAACCCTACGGACCCCTACAGAAGACAACTGGCTCCTGCGGTACTCCAGAGGCCTCTAGGGAACCTACGAAGCTCTACGGAGCCCTATGGATCCTTACGGAACAGTACGGGCCCCTTCAGACCTCTGCGGGCGCTTATGGAAACCTACAGGACCCTACGGAACTGTACGAGACTCTACAGGCCCCTAGGGAACACCACAGGCCCCTACGGAACCCTACACAACCCTCCGGAAACATATGGCACCCTACAAGCTCCTACCAACCCCTGCGGGCACTTACACAACCCTACAGGCCCCTACGGAAATCTACGGGAATCTATGGGCCCCTAGGGAACCCTACAGATTTCGATGGAACCCTACGAGCCCCTCTGGAACCCTACAGAATACTCCAGGACCCGACAGCACTCTACAAGACCCTTAGCAACACAACGGAACCTCACTAAAACCCTATGGGCTCCTACAGAACACTGCAGGCGCCTACGGAACCCTACAGACCCCTACAGAATACTACCAGCCACTACAGAAAAATATGGCCCCTACGGAACTCTACGGAACCTGACAGAAACACCGTGGGCCCCTACAGGCCCTTGCGGGCACTTGCAGAACTCTGCAGGAACCCACGGAACTTTACGGAACCCTCCCAGCCCCTACGGAAGCCTAAAGACCCTTGCAGGCAGTTACGGAATGGTACAGGGCCCTAGGGTACTTTACCAGCCACTACGGAACTCTACGGGCCCCTAGGGAACCCTGCAGAACCCTCCAGAACCTTACAGAATCCCACGGATTCCTACAGACTCCTGCGGGCACTTACTCAACCCTACAGGCCCCTACCTAACACTGCCAGCTCCTATGGAAGGAACCCTACGGGCCCCTACAGAACACTACTGGCTCCTGCGGTACTCCAGAGGCCTCTAGGGAACATACGAAGCTCTACGGAGCCCTATGGATCCTTACGGAACAGTACGGGCCCCTTCAGACCTCTGCGGGCGCTTATGGAAACCTACAGGACCCTACGGAACTGTACGAGACTCTACAGGCCCCTAGGGAACACCACAGGCCCCTACGGAACCCTACACAACCCTCCGGAAACATATGGCACCCTACAAGCTCCTACCAACCCCTGCGGGCACTTACACAACCCTACAGGCCCCTACGGAAATCTACGGGAATCTATGGGCCCCTAGGGAACCCTACAGATTTCGATGGAACCCTACGAGCCCCTCTGGAACCCTACAGAATACTCCAGGACCCGACAGCACTCTACAAGACCCTTAGCAACACAACGGAACCTCACTAAAACCCTATGGGCTCCTACAGAACACTGCAGGCGCCTACGGAACCCTACAGACCCCTACAGAATACTACCAGCCACTACAGAAAAATATGGCCCCTACGGAACTCTACGGAACCTGATAGAAACACTGTGCACCCCTACAGGCCCTTGCGGGCACTTGCAGAACTCTGCAGGAACCCACGGAACTTTACGGAACCCTCCCAGCCCCTACGGAAGCCTAAAGACCCTTGCAGGCAGTTACGGAATGGTACAGGGCCCTAGGGTACTTTACCAGCCACTACGGAACTCTACGGGCCCCTAGGGAACCCTGCAGAACACTCCAGAACCTTACAGAATCCCACGGATTCCTACAGACTCCTGCGGGCACTTACTCAACCCTAGAGGACCCTACGGAACACTGCCAGCTCCTATGGAAGGAACCCTACGGGCCCCTACAGAACACTACTGGCTCCTGCGGTACTCCAGAGGCCTCTAGGGAACCTACGAAGCTCTACGGAGCCCTATGGATCCTTACGGAACAGTACGGGCCCCTTCAGACCTCTGCGGGCGCTTATGGAAACCTACAGGACCCTACGGAACTGTACGAGACTCTACAACCCCTAGGGAACACCACAGGCCCCTACGGAACCCTACACAACCCTCTGGAAACTTATGGAACCCTATAAGCTCCTACCAACCCCTGCGGGCACTTACACAACCCTACAGGCCCCTACGGAAATCTACGGGACTCTATGGGCCCCTAGGGAACCCTACAGATTTCGATGGAACCCTACGAGCCCCTCTGGAACCCTACAGAATACTCCAGGACCCGACAGCACTCTACAAGACCCTTAGCAACACAACGGAACCTCACTAAAACCCTATGGGCTCCTACAGAACACTGCAGGTGCCTACGGAACCCTACAGACCCCTACGGAACCCTACAGACACCTGCGGGCACTTACGGAACCCTGCAGGCCCCTACGGAACCCTACAGGTCCATACAGAACCCCACAGGGCCCTACGGAACTTTACCAGCCACTACGGAACTCTACGGGTCCCTACGGAACCCTGCAGAACCCTCTGGAACCTTACAGAATCCCACAGACTCCTACAGACTTCTGCGGGCACTTACTCAACCCTACAGGCCCCTACCTAACACTGCCAGCTCCTATGGAAGGAACCCTACGGGCCCCTACAGAACACTACTGGCTCCTGCGGTACTCCAGAGGCCTCTAGGGAACCTACGAAGCTCTACGGAGCCCTATGGATCCTCACGGAACAGTACGGGCCCCTTCAGACCTCTGCGGGCGCTTATGGAAACCTACAGGACCCTACGGAACTGTACGAGACTCTACAGGCCCCTAGAGAACACCACAGGCCCTTACGGAACTGTACGAGACTCTACAGGCCCCTAGGGAACACCACAGGCCCCTACGGAACCCTACACAACCCTCTGGAAACTTATGGAACCCTATAAGCTCCTACCAACCCCTGCGGGCACTTACACAACCCTACAGGCCCCTACGGAAATCTACGGGAATCTATGGGCCCCTAGGGAACCCTACAGATTTCGATGGAACCCTACGAGCCCCTCTGGAACCCTACAGAATACTCCAGGACCCGACAGCACTCTACAAGACCCTTAGCAACACAACGGAACCTCACTAAAACCCTATGGGCTCCTACAGAACACTGCAGGCGCCTACGGAACCCTACAGACCCCTACAGAATACTACAAGCCACTACAGAAAAATATGGCCCCTACGGAACTCTACGGAACCTGATAGAAACACTGTGCACCCCTACAGGCCCTTGCGGGCACTTGCAGAACTCTGCAGGAACCCACGGAACTTTACGGAACCCTCCCAGCCCCTACGGAAGCCTAAAGACCCTTGCAGGCAGTTACGGAATGGTACAGGGCCCTAGGGTACTTTACCAGCCACTACGGAACTCTACGGGCCCCTAGGGAACCCTGCAGAACCCTCCAGAACCTTACAGAATCCCACGGATTCCTACAGACTCCTGCGGGCACTTACTCAACCCTAGAGGACTCTACGGAACACTACTGGCTCCTGCGGTACTCCAGAGGCCTCTAGGGAACCTACGAAGCTCTACGGAACCCTATGGATCCTTACGGAACAGTACGGGCCCCTTCAGACCTCTGCGGGCGCTTATGGAAACCTACAGGACCCTACGGAACTGTACGAGACTCTACAGGCCCCTAGGGAACACCACAGGCCCCTACGGAACCCTACACAACCCTCCGGAAACATATGGCACCCTACAAGCTCCTACCAACCCCTGCGGGCACTTACACAACCCTACAGGTCCCTACGGAAATCTACGGGATTCTACGGGCCCCTAGGGAACCCTACAGATTTCGACGAAACCCTACGAGCCCCTCTGGAACCCTACAGAATACTCCAGGACCCGACAGCACTCTACAAGACCCTTAGCAACACAACGGAACCTCACTAAAACCCTATGGGCTCCTACAGAACACTGCAGGTGCCTACGGAACCCTACAGACCCCTACGGAACCCTACAGACACCTGCGGGCACTTACGGAACCCTGCAGGCCCCTACGGAACCCTACAGGTCCATACAGAACCCCACAGGGCCCTACGGAACTTTACCAGCCACTACGGAACTCTACGGGTCCCTACGGAACCCTGCAGAACCCTCTGGAACCTTACAGAATCCCACAGACTCCTACAGACTTCTGCGGGCACTTACTCAACCCTACAGGCCCCTACCTAACACTGCCAGCTCCTATGGAAGGAACCCTACGGGCCCCTACAGAACACTACTGGCTCCTGCGGTACTCCAGAGGCCTCTAGGGAACCTACGAAGCTCTACGGAGCCCTATGGATCCTCACGGAACAGTACGGGCCCCTTCAGACCTCTGCGGGCGCTTATGGAAACCTACAGGACCCTACGGAACTGTACGAGACTCTACAGGCCCCTAGAGAACACCACAGGCCCTTACGGAACTGTACGAGACTCTACAGGCCCCTAGGGAACACCACAGGCCCCTACGGAACCCTACACAACCCTCTGGAAACTTATGGAACCCTATAAGCTCCTACCAACCCCTGCGGGCACTTACACAACCCTACAGGCCCCTACGGAAATCTACGGGAATCTATGGGCCCCTAGGGAACCCTACAGATTTCGATGGAACCCTACGAGCCCCTCTGGAACCCTACAGAATACTCCAGGACCCGACAGCACTCTACAAGACCCTTAGCAACACAACGGAACCTCACTAAAACCCTATGGGCTCCTACAGAACACTGCAGGCGCCTACGGAACCCTACAGACCCCTACAGAATACTACAAGCCACTACAGAAAAATATGGCCCCTACGGAACTCTACGGAACCTGATAGAAACACTGTGCACCCCTACAGGCCCTTGCGGGCACTTGCAGAACTCTGCAGGAACCCACGGAACTTTACGGAACCCTCCCAGCCCCTACGGAAGCCTAAAGACCCTTGCAGGCAGTTACGGAATGGTACAGGGCCCTAGGGTACTTTACCAGCCACTACGGAACTCTACGGGCCCCTAGGGAACCCTGCAGAACCCTCCAGAACCTTACAGAATCCCACGGATTCCTACAGACTCCTGCGGGCACTTACTCAACCCTAGAGGACTCTACGGAACACTACTGGCTCCTGCGGTACTCCAGAGGCCTCTAGGGAACCTACGAAGCTCTACGGAACCCTATGGATCCTTACGGAACAGTACGGGCCCCTTCAGACCTCTGCGGGCGCTTATGGAAACCTACAGGACCCTACGGAACTGTACGAGACTCTACAGGCCCCTAGGGAACACCACAGGCCCCTACGGAACCCTACACAACCCTCCGGAAACATATGGCACCCTACAAGCTCCTACCAACCCCTGCGGGCACTTACACAACCCTACAGGTCCCTACGGAAATCTACGGGACTCTACGGGCCCCTAGGGAACCCTACAGATTTCGACGAAACCCTACGAGCCCCTCTGGAACCCTACAGAATACTCCAGGACCCGACAGCACTCTACAAGACCCTTAGCAACACAACGGAACCTCACTAAAACCCTATGGGCTCCTACAGAACACTGCAGGTGCCTACGGAACCCTACAGACCCCTACGGAACCCTACAGACACCTGCGGGCACTTACGGAACCCTGCAGGCCCCTACGGAACCCTACAGGTCCATACAGAACCCCACAGGGCCCTACGGAACTTTACCAGCCACTACGGAACTCTACGGGTCCCTACGGAACCCTGCAGAACCCTCTGGAACCTTACAGAATCCCACAGACTCCTACAGACTTCTGCGGGCACTTACTCAACCCTACAGGCCCCTACCTAACACTGCCAGCTCCTATGGAAGGAACCCTACGGGCCCCTACAGAACACTACTGGCTCCTGCGGTACTCCAGAGGCCTCTAGGGAACCTACGAAGCTCTACGGAGCCCTATGGATCCTCACGGAACAGTACGGGCCCCTTCAGACCTCTGCGGGCGCTTATGGAAACCTACAGGACCCTACGGAACTGTACGAGACTCTACAGGCCCCTAGAGAACACCACAGGCCCTTACGGAACTGTACGAGACTCTACAGGCCCCTAGGGAACACCACAGGCCCCTACGGAACCCTACACAACCCTCTGGAAACTTATGGAACCCTATAAGCTCCTACCAACCCCTGCGGGCACTTACACAACCCTACAGGCCCCTACGGAAATCTACGGGAATCTATGGGCCCCTAGGGAACCCTACAGATTTCGATGGAACCCTACGAGCCCCTCTGGAACCCTACAGAATACTCCAGGACCCGACAGCACTCTACAAGACCCTTAGCAACACAACGGAACCTCACTAAAACCCTATGGGCTCCTACAGAACACTGCAGGCGCCTACGGAACCCTACAGACCCCTACAGAATACTACCAGCCACTACAGAAAAATATGGCCCCTACGGAACTCTACGGAACCTGATAGAAACACTGTGCACCCCTACAGGCCCTTGCGGGCACTTGCAGAACTCTGCAGGAACCCACGGAACTTTACGGAACCCTCCCAGCCCCTACGGAAGCCTAAAGACCCTTGCAGGCAGTTACGGAATGGTACAGGGCCCTAGGGTACTTTACCAGCCACTACGGAACTCTACGGGCCCCTAGGGAACCCTGCAGAACCCTCCAGAACCTTACAGAATCCCACGGATTCCTACAGACTCCTGCGGGCACTTACTCAACCCTAGAGGACCCTACGGAACACTACTGGCTCCTGCGGTACTCCAGAGGCCTCTAGGGAACATACGAAGCTCTACGGAGCCCTATGGATCCTTACGGAACAGTACGGGCCCCTTCAGACCTCTGCGGGCGCTTATGGAAACCTACAGGACCCTACGGAACTGTACGAGACTCTACAGGCCCCTAGGGAACACCACAGGTCCCTACGGAACCCTACACAACCCTCCGGAAACATATGGCACCCTACAAGCTCCTACCAACCCCTGCGGGCACTTACACAACCCTACAGGCCCCTACGGAAATCTACGGGACTCTACGGGCCCCTAGGGAACCCTACAGATTTCGACGAAACCCTACGAGCCCCTCTGGAACCCTACAGAATACTCCAGGACCCGACAGCACTCTACAAGACCCTTAGCAACACAACGGAACCTCACTAAAACCCTATGGGCTCCTACAGAACACTGCAGGTGCCTACGGAACCCTACAGACCCCTACGGAACCCTACAGACACCTGCGGGCACTTACGGAACCCTGCAGGCCCCTACGGAACCCTACAGGTCCATACAGAACCCCACAGGGCCCTACGGAACTTTACCAGCCACTACGGAACTCTACGGGTCCCTACGGAACCCTGCAGAACCCTCTGGAACCTTACAGAATCCCACAGACTCCTACAGACTTCTGCGGGCACTTACTCAACGCTACAGGCCCCTACCTAACACTGCCAGCTCCTATGGAAGGAACCCTACGGGCCCCTACAGAACACTACTGGCTCCTGCGGTACTCCAGAGGCCTCTAGGGAACCTACGAAGCTCTACGGAGCCCTATGGATCCTCACGGAACAGTACGGGCCCCTTCAGACCTCTGCGGGCGCTTATGGAAACCTACAGGACCCTACGGAACTGTACGAGACTCTACAGGCCCCTAGAGAACACCACAGGCCCTTACGGAACTGTACGAGACTCTACAGGCCCCTAGGGAACACCACAGGCCCCTACGGAACCCTACACAACCCTCTGGAAACTTATGGAACCCTATAAGCTCCTACCAACCCCTGCGGGCACTTACACAACCCTACAGGCCCCTACGGAAATCTACGGGAATCTATGGGCCCCTAGGGAACCCTACAGATTTCGATGGAACCCTACGAGCCCCTCTGGAACCCTACAGAATACTCCAGGACCCGACAGCACTCTACAAGACCCTTAGCAACACAACGGAACCTCACTAAAACCCTATGGGCTCCTACAGAACACTGGAGGCGCCTACGGAACCCTACAGACCCCTACAGAATACTACCAGCCACTACAGAAAAATATGGCCCCTACGGAACTCTACGGAACCTGATAGAAACACTGTGCACCCCTACAGGCCCTTGCGGGCACTTGCAGAACTCTGCAGGAACCCACGGAACTTTACGGAACCCTCCCAGCCCCTACGGAAGCCTAAAGACCCTTGCAGGCAGTTACGGAATGGTACAGGGCCCTAGGGTACTTTACCAGCCACTACAGAACTCTACGGGGCCCCTAGGGAACCCTGCAGAACCCTCCAGAACCTTACAGAATCCCACGGATTCCTACAGACTCCTGCGGGCACTTACTCAACCCTAGAGGACCCTACGGAACACTACCAGCTCCTATGGAAGGAACCCTACGGACCCCTACAGAAGACAACTGGCTCCTGCGGTACTCCAGAGGCCTCTAGGGAACATACGAAGCTCTACGGAGCCCTATGGATCCTTACGGAACAGTACGGGCCCCTTCAGACCTCTGCGGGCGCTTATGGAAACCTACAGGACCCTACGGAACTGTACGAGACTCTACAGGCCCCTAGGGAACACCACAGGCCCCTACGGAACCCTACACAACCCTCCGGAAACATATGGCACCCTACAAGCTCCTACCAACCCCTGCGGGCACTTACACAACCCTACAGGCCCCTACGGAAATCTACGGGAATCTATGGGCCCCTAGGGAACCCTACAGATTTCGATGGAACCCTACGAGCCCCTCTGGAACCCTACAGAATACTCCAGGACCCGACAGCACTCTACAAGACCCTTAGCAACACAACGGAACCTCACTAAAACCCTATGGGCTCCTACAGAACACTGCAGGCGCCTACGGAACCCTACAGACCCCTACAGAATACTACCAGCCACTACAGAAAAATATGGCCCCTACGGAACTCTACGGAACCTGATAGAAACACTGTGCACCCCTACAGGCCCTTGCGGGCACTTGCAGAACTCTGCAGGAACCCACGGAACTTTACGGAACCCTCCCAGCCCCTACGGAAGCCTAAAGACCCTTGCAGGCAGTTACGGAATGGTACAGGGCCCTAGGGTACTTTACCAGCCACTACGGAACTCTACGGGCCCCTAGGGAACCCTGCAGAACCCTCCAGAACCTTACAGAATCCCACGGATTCCTACAGACTCCTGCGGGCACTTACTCAACCCTAGAGGACTCTACGGAACACTACTGGCTCCTGCGGTACTCCAGAGGCCTCTAGGGAACCTACGAAGCTCTACGGAACCCTATGGATCCTTACGGAACAGTACGGGCCCCTTCAGACCTCTGCGGGCGCTTATGGAAACCTACAGGACCCTACGGAACTGTACGAGACTCTACAGGCCCCTAGGGAACACCACAGGCCCCTACGGAACCCTACACAACCCTCCGGAAACATATGGCACCCTACAAGCTCCTACCAACCCCTGCGGGCACTTACACAACCCTACAGGTCCCTACGGAAATCTACGGGACTCTACGGGCCCCTAGGGAACCCTACAGATTTCGACGAAACCCTACGAGCCCCTCTGGAACCCTACAGAATACTCCAGGACCCGACAGCACTCTACAAGACCCTTAGCAACACAACGGAACCTCACTAAAACCCTATGGGCTCCTACAGAACACTGCAGGTGCCTACGGAACCCTACAGACCCCTACGGAACCCTACAGACACCTGCGGGCACTTACGGAACCCTGCAGGCCCCTACGGAACCCTACAGGTCCATACAGAACCCCACAGGGCCCTACGGAACTTTACCAGCCACTACGGAACTCTACGGGTCCCTACGGAACCCTGCAGAACCCTCTGGAACCTTACAGAATCCCACAGACTCCTACAGACTTCTGCGGGCACTTACTCAACCCTACAGGCCCCTACCTAACACTGCCAGCTCCTATGGAAGGAACCCTACGGGCCCCTACAGAACACTACTGGCTCCTGCGGTACTCCAGAGGCCTCTAGGGAACCTACGAAGCTCTACGGAGCCCTATGGATCCTCACGGAACAGTACGGGCCCCTTCAGACCTCTGCGGGCGCTTATGGAAACCTACAGGACCCTACGGAACTGTACGAGACTCTACAGGCCCCTAGAGAACACCACAGGCCCTTACGGAACTGTACGAGACTCTACAGGCCCCTAGGGAACACCACAGGCCCCTACGGAACCCTACACAACCCTCTGGAAACTTATGGAACCCTATAAGCTCCTACCAACCCCTGCGGGCACTTACACAACCCTACAGGCCCCTACGGAAATCTACGGGAATCTATGGGCCCCTAGGGAACCCTACAGATTTCGATGGAACCCTACGAGCCCCTCTGGAACCCTACAGAATACTCCAGGACCCGACAGCACTCTACAAGACCCTTAGCAACACAACGGAACCTCACTAAAACCCTATGGGCTCCTACAGAACACTGCAGGCGCCTACGGAACCCTACAGACCCCTACAGAATACTACCAGCCACTACAGAAAAATATGGCCCCTACGGAACTCTACGGAACCTGATAGAAACACTGTGCACCCCTACAGGCCCTTGCGGGCACTTGCAGAACTCTGCAGGAACCCACGGAACTTTACGGAACCCTCCCAGCCCCTACGGAAGCCTAAAGACCCTTGCAGGCAGTTACGGAATGGTACAGGGCCCTAGGGTACTTTACCAGCCACTACGGAACTCTACGGGCCCCTAGGGAACCCTGCAGAACCCTCCAGAACCTTACAGAATCCCACGGATTCCTACAGACTCCTGCGGGCACTTACTCAACCCTAGAGGACCCTACGGAACACTACTGGCTCCTGCGGTACTCCAGAGGCCTCTAGGGAACATACGAAGCTCTACGGAGCCCTATGGATCCTTACGGAACAGTACGGGCCCCTTCAGACCTCTGCGGGCGCTTATGGAAACCTACAGGACCCTACGGAACTGTACGAGACTCTACAGGCCCCTAGGGAACACCACAGGCCCCTACGGAACCCTACACAACCCTCCGGAAACATATGGCACCCTACAAGCTCCTACCAACCCCTGCGGGCACTTACACAACCCTACAGGCCCCTACGGAAATCTACGGGACTCTACGGGCCCCTAGGGAACCCTACAGATTTCGACGAAACCCTACGAGCCCCTCTGGAACCCTACAGAATACTCCAGGACTCGACAGCACTCTACAAGACCCTTAGCAACACAACGGAACCTCACTAAAACCCTATGGGCTCCTACAGAACACTGCAGGTGCCTACGGAACCCTACAGACCCCTACGGAACCCTACAGACACCTGCGGGCACTTATGGAACCCTGCAGGCCCCTACGGAACCCTACAGGTCCATACAGAACCCCACAGGGCCCTACGGAACTTTACCAGCCACTACGGAACTCTACGGGTCCCTACGGAACCCTGCAGAACCCTCTGGAACCTTACAGAATCCCACAGACTCCTACAGACTTCTGCGGGCACTTACTCAACGCTACAGGCCCCTACCTAACACTGCCAGCTCCTATGGAAGGAACCCTACGGGCCCCTACAGAACACTACTGGCTCCTGCGGTACTCCAGAGGCCTCTAGGGAACCTACGAAGCTCTACGGAGCCCTATGGATCCTCACGGAACAGTACGGGCCCCTTCAGACCTCTGCGGGCGCTTATGGAAACCTACAGGACCCTACGGAACTGTACGAGACTCTACAGGCCCCTAGAGAACACCACAGGCCCTTACGGAACTGTACGAGACTCTACAGGCCCCTAGGGAACACCACAGGCCCCTACGGAACCCTACACAACCCTCTGGAAACTTATGGAACCCTATAAGCTCCTACCAACCCCTGCGGGCACTTACACAACCCTACAGGCCCCTACGGAAATCTACGGGAATCTATGGGCCCCTAGGGAACCCTACAGATTTCGATGGAACCCTACGAGCCCCTCTGGAACCCTACAGAATACTCCAGGACCCGACAGCACTCTACAAGACCCTTAGCAACACAACGGAACCTCACTAAAACCCTATGGGCTCCTACAGAACACTGCAGGCGCCTACGGAACCCTACAGACCCCTACAGAATACTACCAGCCACTACAGAAAAATATGGCCCCTACGGAACTCTACGGAACCTGATAGAAACACTGTGCACCCCTACAGGCCCTTGCGGGCACTTGCAGAACTCTGCAGGAACCCACGGAACTTTACGGAACCCTCCCAGCCCCTACGGAAGCCTAAAGACCCTTGCAGGCAGTTACGGAATGGTACAGGGCCCTAGGGTACTTTACCAGCCACTACAGAACTCTACGGGCCCCTAGGGAACCCTGCAGAACCCTCCAGAACCTTACAGAATCCCACGGATTCCTACAGACTCCTGCGGGCACTTACTCAACCCTAGAGGACCCTACGGAACACTACCAGCTCCTATGGAAGGAACCCTACGGACCCCTACAGAAGACAACTGGCTCCTGCGGTACTCCAGAGGCCTCTAGGGAACCTACGAAGCTCTACGGAACCCTATGGATCCTTACGGAACAGTACGGGCCCCTTCAGACCTCTGCGGGCGCTTATGGAAACCTACAGGACCCTACGGAACTGTACGAGACTCTACAGGCCCCTAGGGAACACCACAGGCCCCTACGGAACCCTACACAACCCTCCGGAAACATATGGCACCCTACAAGCTCCTACCAACCCCTGCGGGCACTTACACAACCCTACAGGCCCCTACGGAAATCTACGGGACTCTACGGGCCCCTAGGGAACCCTACAGATTTCGACGAAACCCTACGAGCCCCTCTGGAACCCTACAGAATACTCCAGGACCCGACAGCACTCTACAAGACCCTTAGCAACACAACGGAACCTCACTAAAACCCTATGGGCTCCTACAGAACACTGCAGGTGCCTACGGAACCCTACAGACCCCTACGGAACCCTACAGACACCTGCGGGCACTTACGGAACCCTGCAGGCCCCTACGGAACCCTACAGGTCCATACAGAACCCCACAGGGCCCTACGGAACTTTACCAGCCACTACGGAACTCTACGGGTCCCTACGGAACCCTGCAGAACCCTCTGGAACCTTACAGAATCCCACAGACTCCTACAGACTTCTGCGGGCACTTACTCAACCCTACAGGCCCCTACCTAACACTGCCAGCTCCTATGGAAGGAACCCTACGGGCCCCTACAGAACACTACTGGCTCCTGCGGTACTCCAGAGGCCTCTAGGGAACCTACGAAGCTCTACGGAGCCCTATGGATCCTCACGGAACAGTACGGGCCCCTTCAGACCTCTGCGGGCGCTTATGGAAACCTACAGGACCCTACGGAACTGTACGAGACTCTACAGGCCCCTAGAGAACACCACAGGCCCTTACGGAACTGTACGAGACTCTACAGGCCCCTAGGGAACACCACAGGCCCCTACGGAACCCTACACAACCCTCTGGAAACTTATGGAACCCTATAAGCTCCTACCAACCCCTGCGGGCACTTACACAACCCTACAGGCCCCTACGGAAATCTACGGGACTCTATGGGCCCCTAGGGAACCCTACAGATTTCGATGGAACCCTACGAGCCCCTCTGGAACCCTACAGAATACTCCAGGACCCGACAGCACTCTACAAGACCCTTAGCAACACAACGGAACCTCACTAAAACCCTATGGGCTCCTACAGAACACTGCAGGCGCCTACGGAACCCTACAGACCCCTACAGAATACTACCAGCCACTACAGAAAAATATGGCCCCTACGGAACTCTACGGAACCTGATAGAAACACTGTGCACCCCTACAGGCCCTTGCGGGCACTTGCAGAACTCTGCAGGAACCCACGGAACTTTACGGAACCCTCCCAGCCCCTACGGAAGCCTAAAGACCCTTGCAGGCAGTTACGGAATGGTACAGGGCCCTAGGGTACTTTACCAGCCACTACGGAACTCTACGGGCCCCTAGGGAACCCTGCAGAACACTCCAGAACCTTACAGAATCCCACGGATTCCTACAGACTCCTGCAGGCACTTACTCAACCCTAGAGGACCCTACGGAACACTACTGGCTCCTGCGGTACTCCAGAGGCCTCTAGGGAACCTACGAAGCTCTACGGAGCCCTATGGATCCTTACGGAACAGTACGGGCCCCTTCAGACCTCTGCGGGCGCTTATGGAAACCTACAGGACCCTACGGAACTGTACGAGACTCTACAGGCCCCTAGGGAACACCACAGGCCCCTACGGAACCCTACACAACCCTCCGGAAACATATGGCACCCTACAAGCTCCTACCAACCCCTGCGGGCACTTACACAACCCTACAGGCCCCTACGGAAATCTACGGGACTCTATGGGCCCCTAGGGAACCCTACAGATTTCGATGGAACCCTACGAGCCCCTCTGGAACCCTACAGAATACTCCAGGACCCGACAGCACTCTACAAGACCCTTAGCAACACAACGGAACCTCACTAAAACCCTATGGGCTCCTACAGAACACTGCAGGCGCCTACGGAACCCTACAGACCCCTACAGAATACTACCAGCCACTACAGAAAAATATGGCCCCTACGGAACTCTACGGAACCTGACAGAAACACCGTGGGCCCCTACAGGCCCTTGCGGGCACTTGCAGAACTCTGCAGGAACCCACGGAACTTTACGGAACCCTCCCAGCCCCTACGGAAGCCTAAAGACCCTTGCAGGCAGTTACGGAATGGTACAGGGCCCTAGGGTACTTTACCAGCCACTACGGAACTCTACGGGCCCCTAGGGAACCCTGCAGAACACTCCAGAACCTTACAGAATCCCACGGATTCCTACAGACTCCTGCGGGCACTTACTCAACCCTAGAGGACTCTACGGAACACTACTGGCTCCTGCGGTACTCCAGAGGCCTCTAGGGAACCTACGAAGCTCTACGGAACCCTATGGATCCTTACGGAACAGTACGGGCCCCTTCAGACCTCTGCGGGCGCTTATGGAAACCTACAGGACCCTACGGAACTGTACGAGACTCTACAGGCCCCTAGGGAACACCACAGGCCCCTACGGAACCCTACACAACCCTCCGGAAACATATGGCACCCTACAAGCTCCTACCAACCCCTGCGGGCACTTACACAACCCTACAGGCCCCTACGGAAATCTACGGGACTCTACGGGCCCCTAGGGAACCCTACAGATTTCGACGAAACCCTACGAGCCCCTCTGGAACCCTACAGAATACTCCAGGACCCGACAGCACTCTACAAGACCCTTAGCAACACAACGGAACCTCACTAAAACCCTATGGGCTCCTACAGAACACTGCAGGTGCCTACGGAACCCTACAGACCCCTACGGAACCCTACAGACACCTGCGGGCACTTACGGAACCCTGCAGGCCCCTACGGAACCCTACAGGTCCATACAGAACCCCACAGGGCCCTACGGAACTTTACCAGCCACTACGGAACTCTACGGGTCCCTACGGAACCCTGCAGAACCCTCTGGAACCTTACAGAATCCCACAGACTCCTACAGACTTCTGCGGGCACTTACTCAACCCTACAGGCCCCTACCTAACACTGCCAGCTCCTATGGAAGGAACCCTACGGGCCCCTACAGAACACTACTGGCTCCTGCGGTACTCCAGAGGCCTCTAGGGAACCTACGAAGCTCTACGGAGCCCTATGGATCCTCACGGAACAGTACGGGCCCCTTCAGACCTCTGCGGGCGCTTATGGAAACCTACAGGACCCTACGGAACTGTACGAGACTCTACAGGCCCCTAGAGAACACCACAGGCCCTTACGGAACTGTACGAGACTCTACAGGCCCCTAGGGAACACCACAGGCCCCTACGGAACCCTACACAACCCTCTGGAAACTTATGGAACCCTATAAGCTCCTACCAACCCCTGCGGGCACTTACACAACCCTACAGGCCCCTACGGAAATCTACGGGACTCTATGGGCCCCTAGGGAACCCTACAGATTTCGATGGAACCCTACGAGCCCCTCTGGAACCCTACAGAATACTCCAGGACCCGACAGCACTCTACAAGACCCTTAGCAACACAACGGAACCTCACTAAAACCCTATGGGCTCCTACAGAACACTGCAGGCGCCTACGGAACCCTACAGACCCCTACAGAATACTACCAGCCACTACAGAAAAATATGGCCCCTACGGAACTCTACGGAACCTGATAGAAACACTGTGCACCCCTACAGGCCCTTGCGGGCACTTGCAGAACTCTGCAGGAACCCACGGAACTTTACGGAACCCTCCCAGCCCCTACGGAAGCCTAAAGACCCTTGCAGGCAGTTACGGAATGGTACAGGGCCCTAGGGTACTTTACCAGCCACTACGGAACTCTACGGGCCCCTAGGGAACCCTGCAGAACACTCCAGAACCTTACAGAATCCCACGGATTCCTACAGACTCCTGCAGGCACTTACTCAACCCTAGAGGACCCTACGGAACACTACTGGCTCCTGCGGTACTCCAGAGGCCTCTAGGGAACCTACGAAGCTCTACGGAGCCCTATGGATCCTTACGGAACAGTACGGGCCCCTTCAGACCTCTGCGGGCGCTTATGGAAACCTACAGGACCCTACGGAACTGTACGAGACTCTACAGGCCCCTAGGGAACACCACAGGCCCCTACGGAACCCTACACAACCCTCCGGAAACATATGGCACCCTACAAGCTCCTACCAACCCCTGCGGGCACTTACACAACCCTACAGGCCCCTACGGAAATCTACGGGACTCTATGGGCCCCTAGGGAACCCTACAGATTTCGATGGAACCCTACGAGCCCCTCTGGAACCCTACAGAATACTCCAGGACCCGACAGCACTCTACAAGACCCTTAGCAACACAACGGAACCTCACTAAAACCCTATGGGCTCCTACAGAACACTGCAGGCGCCTACGGAACCCTACAGACCCCTACAGAATACTACCAGCCACTACAGAAAAATATGGCCCCTACGGAACTCTACGGAACCTGACAGAAACACCGTGGGCCCCTACAGGCCCTTGCGGGCACTTGCAGAACTCTGCAGGAACCCACGGAACTTTACGGAACCCTCCCAGCCCCTACGGAAGCCTAAAGACCCTTGCAGGCAGTTACGGAATGGTACAGGGCCCTAGGGTACTTTACCAGCCACTACGGAACTCTACGGGCCCCTAGGGAACCCTGCAGAACACTCCAGAACCTTACAGAATCCCACGGATTCCTACAGACTCCTGCGGGCACTTACTCAACCCTAGAGGACTCTACGGAACACTACTGGCTCCTGCGGTACTCCAGAGGCCTCTAGGGAACCTACGAAGCTCTACGGAACCCTATGGATCCTTACGGAACAGTACGGGCCCCTTCAGACCTCTGCGGGCGCTTATGGAAACCTACAGGACCCTACGGAACTGTACGAGACTCTACAGGCCCCTAGGGAACACCACAGGCCCCTACGGAACCCTACACAACCCTCCGGAAACATATGGCACCCTACAAGCTCCTACCAACCCCTGCGGGCACTTACACAACCCTACAGGCCCCTACGGAAATCTACGGGACTCTACGGGCCCCTAGGGAACCCTACAGATTTCGATGGAACCCTACGAGCCCCTCTGGAACCCTACAGAATACTCCAGGACCCGACAGCACTCTACAAGACCCTTAGCAACACAACGGAACCTCACTAAAACCCTATGGGCTCCTACAGAACACTGCAGGTGCCTACGGAACCCTACAGACCCCTACGGAACCCTACAGACACCTGCGGGCACTTACGGAACCCTGCAGGCCCCTACGGAACCCTACAGGTCCATACAGAACCCCACAGGGCCCTACGGAACTTTACCAGCCACTACGGAACTCTACGGGTCCCTACGGAACCCTGCAGAACCCTCTGGAACCTTACAGAATCCCACAGACTCCTACAGACTTCTGCGGGCACTTACTCAACCCTACAGGCCCCTACCTAACACTGCCAGCTCCTATGGAAGGAACCCTACGGGCCCCTACAGAACACTACTGGCTCCTGCGGTACTCCAGAGGCCTCTAGGGAACCTACGAAGCTCTACGGAGCCCTATGGATCCTCACGGAACAGTACGGGCCCCTTCAGACCTCTGCGGGCGCTTATGGAAACCTACAGGACCCTACGGAACTGTACGAGACTCTACAGGCCCCTAGAGAACACCACAGGCCCTTACGGAACTGTACGAGACTCTACAGGCCCCTAGGGAACACCACAGGCCCCTACGGAACCCTACACAACCCTCTGGAAACTTATGGAACCCTATAAGCTCCTACCAACCCCTGCGGGCACTTACACAACCCTACAGGCCCCTACGGAAATCTACGGGAATCTATGGGCCCCTAGGGAACCCTACAGATTTCGATGGAACCCTACGAGCCCCTCTGGAACCCTACAGAATACTCCAGGACCCGACAGCACTCTACAAGACCCTTAGCAACACAACGGAACCTCACTAAAACCCTATGGGCTCCTACAGAACACTGCAGGCGCCTACGGAACCCTACAGACCCCTACAGAATACTACCAGCCACTACAGAAAAATATGGCCCCTACGGAACTCTACGGAACCTGATAGAAACACTGTGCACCCCTACAGGCCCTTGCGGGCACTTGCAGAACTCTGCAGGAACCCACGGAACTTTACGGAACCCTCCCAGCCCCTACGGAAGCCTAAAGACCCTTGCAGGCAGTTACGGAATGGTACAGGGCCCTAGGGTACTTTACCAGCCACTACGGAACTCTACGGGCCCCTAGGAAACCCTGCAGAACACTCCAGAACCTTACAGAATCCCACGGATTCCTACAGACTCCTGCAGGCACTTACTCAACCCTAGAGGACCCTACGGAACACTACTGGCTCCTGCGGTACTCCAGAGGCCTCTAGGGAACATACGAAGCTCTACGGAGCCCTATGGATCCTTACGGAACAGTACGGGCCCCTTCAGACCTCTGCGGGCGCTTATGGAAACCTACAGGACCCTACGGAACTGTACGAGACTCTACAGGCCCCTAGGGAACACCACAGGCCCCTACGGAACCCTACACAACCCTCCGGAAACATATGGCACCCTACAAGCTCCTACCAACCCCTGCGGGCACTTACACAACCCTACAGGCCCCTACGGAAATCTACGGGACTCTATGGGCCCCTAGGGAACCCTACAGATTTCGATGGAACCCTACGAGCCCCTCTGGAACCCTACAGAATACTCCAGGACCCGACAGCACTCTACAAGACCCTTAGCAACACAACGGAACCTCACTAAAACCCTATGGGCTCCTACAGAACACTGCAGGCGCCTACGGAACCCTACAGACCCCTACAGAATACTACCAGCCACTACAGAAAAATATGGCCCCTACGGAACTCTACGGAACCTGACAGAAACACCGTGGGCCCCTACAGGCCCTTGCGGGCACTTGCAGAACTCTGCAGGAACCCACGGAACTTTACGGAACCCTCCCAGCCCCTACGGAAGCCTAAAGACCCTTGCAGGCAGTTACGGAATGGTACAGGGCCCTAGGGTACTTTACCAGCCACTACGGAACTCTACGGGCCCCTAGGGAACCCTGCAGAACCCTCCAGAACCTTACAGAATCCCACGGATTCCTACAGACTCCTGCGGGCACTTACTCAACCCTAGAGGACTCTACGGAACACTACTGGCTCCTGCGGTACTCCAGAGGCCTCTAGGGAACCTACGAAGCTCTACGGAACCCTATGGATCCTTACGGAACAGTACGGGCCCCTTCAGACCTCTGCGGGCGCTTATGGAAACCTACAGGACCCTACGGAACTGTACGAGACTCTACAGGCCCCTAGGGAACACCACAGGCCCCTACGGAACCCTACACAACCCTCCGGAAACATATGGCACCCTACAAGCTCCTACCAACCCCTGCGGGCACTTACACAACCCTACAGGCCCCTACGGAAATCTACGGGACTCTACGGGCCCCTAGGGAACCCTACAGATTTCGACGAAACCCTACGAGCCCCTCTGGAACCCTACAGAATACTCCAGGACCCGACAGCACTCTACAAGACCCTTAGCAACACAACGGAACCTCACTAAAACCCTATGGGCTCCTACAGAACACTGCAGGTGCCTACGGAACCCTACAGACCCCTACGGAACCCTACAGACACCTGCGGGCACTTACGGAACCCTGCAGGCCCCTACGGAACCCTACAGGTCCATACAGAACCCCACAGGGCCCTACGGAACTTTACCAGCCACTACGGAACTCTACGGGTCCCTACGGAACCCTGCAGAACCCTCTGGAACCTTACAGAATCCCACAGACTCCTACAGACTTCTGCGGGCACTTACTCAACCCTACAGGCCCCTACCTAACACTGCCAGCTCCTATGGAAGGAACCCTACGGGCCCCTACAGAACACTACTGGCTCCTGCGGTACTCCAGAGGCCTCTAGGGAACCTACGAAGCTCTACGGAGCCCTATGGATCCTCACGGAACAGTACGGGCCCCTTCAGACCTCTGCGGGCGCTTATGGAAACCTACAGGACCCTACGGAACTGTACGAGACTCTACAGGCCCCTAGAGAACACCACAGGCCCTTACGGAACTGTACGAGACTCTACAGGCCCCTAGGGAACACCACAGGCCCCTACGGAACCCTACACAACCCTCCGGAAACATATGGCACCCTACAAGCTCCTACCAACCCCTGCGGGCACTTACACAACCCTACAGGCCCCTACGGAAATCTACGGGACTCTATGGGCCCCTAGGGAACCCTACAGATTTCGATGGAACCCTACGAGCCCCTCTGGAACCCTACAGAATACTCCAGGACCCGACAGCACTCTACAAGACCCTTAGCAACACAACGGAACCTCACTAAAACCCTATGGGCTCCTACAGAACACTGCAGGCGCCTACGGAACCCTACAGACCCCTACAGAATACTACCAGCCACTACAGAAAAATATGGCCCCTACGGAACTCTACGGAACCTGACAGAAACACCGTGGGCCCCTACAGGCCCTTGCGGGCACTTGCAGAACTCTGCAGGAACCCACGGAACTTTACGGAACCCTCCCAGCCCCTACGGAAGCCTAAAGACCCTTGCAGGCAGTTACGGAATGGTACAGGGCCCTAGGGTACTTTACCAGCCACTACGGAACTCTACGGGCCCCTAGGGAACCCTGCAGAACACTCCAGAACCTTACAGAATCCCACGGATTCCTACAGACTCCTGCGGGCACTTACTCAACCCTAGAGGACTCTACGGAACACTACTGGCTCCTGCGGTACTCCAGAGGCCTCTAGGGAACCTACGAAGCTCTACGGAGCCCTATGGATCCTTACGGAACAGTACGGGCCCCTTCAGACCTCTGCGGGCGCTTATGGAAACCTACAGGACCCTACGGAACTGTACGAGACTCTACAGGCCCCTAGGGAACACCACAGGCCCCTACGGAACCCTACACAACCCTCCGGAAACATATGGCACCCTACAAGCTCCTACCAACCCCTGCGGGCACTTACACAACCCTACAGGCCCCTACGGAAATCTACGGGACTCTACAGGCCCCTAGGGAACCCTACAGATTTCGACGAAACCCTACGAGCCCCTCTGGAACCCTACAGAATACTCCAGGACCCGACAGCACTCTACAAGACCCTTAGCAACACAACGGAACCTCACTAAAACCCTATGGGCTCCTACAGAACACTGCAGGTGCCTACGGAACCCTGCAGGCCCCTACGGAACCCTACAGGTCCATACAGAACCCCACAGGGCCCTACGGAACTTTACCAGCCACTACGGAACTCTACGGGTCCCTACGGAACCCTGCAGAACCCTCTGGAACCTTACAGAATCCCACAGACTCCTACAGACTTCTGCGGGCACTTACTCAACCCTACAGGCCCCTACCTAACACTGCCAGCTCCTATGGAAGGAACCCTACGGGCCCCTACAGAACACTACTGGCTCCTGCGGTACTCCAGAGGCCTCTAGGGAACCTACGAAGCTCTACGGAGCCCTATGGATCCTCACGGAACAGTACGGGCCCCTTCAGACCTCTGCGGGCGCTTATGGAAACCTACAGGACCCTACGGAACTGTACGAGACTCTACAGGCCCCTAGAGAACACCACAGGCCCTTACGGAACTGTACGAGACTCTACAGGCCCCTAGGGAACACCACAGGCCCCTACGGAACCCTACACAACCCTCTGGAAACTTATGGAACCCTATAAGCTCCTACCAACCCCTGCGGGCACTTACACAACCCTACAGGCCCCTACGGAAATCTACGGGAATCTATGGGCCCCTAGGGAACCCTACAGATTTCGATGGAACCCTACGAGCCCCTCTGGAACCCTACAGAATACTCCAGGACCCGACAGCACTCTACAAGACCCTTAGCAACACAACGGAACCTCACTAAAACCCTATGGGCTCCTACAGAACACTGCAGGCGCCTACGGAACCCTACAGACCCCTACAGAATACTACCAGCCACTACAGAAAAATATGGCCCCTACGGAACTCTACGGAACCTGATAGAAACACTGTGCACCCCTACAGGCCCTTGCGGGCACTTGCAGAACTCTGCAGGAACCCACGGAACTTTACGGAACCCTACCAGCCCCTACGGAAGCCTAAAGACCCTTGCAGGCAGTTACGGAATGGTACAGGGCCCTAGGGTACTTTACCAGCCACTACAGAACTCTACGGGCCCCTAGGGAACCCTGCAGAACACTCCAGAACCTTACAGAATCCCACGGATTCCTACAGACTCCTGCGGGCACTTACTCAACCCTAGAGGACCCTACGGAACACTGCCAGCTCCTATGGAAGGAACCCTACGGGCCCCTACAGAACACTACTGGCTCCTGCGGTACTCCAGAGGCGTCTAGGGAACCTACGAAGCTCTACGGAGCCCTATGGATCCTTACGGAACAGTACGGGCCCCTTCAGACCTCTGCGGGCGCTTATGGAAACCTACAGGACCCTACGGAACTGTACGAGACTCTACAGGCCCCTAGGGAACACCACAGGCCCCTACGGAACCCTACACAACCCTCCGGAAACATATGGCACCCTACAAGCTCCTACCAACCCCTGCGGGCACTTACACAACCCTACAGGCCCCTACGGAAATCTACGGGACTCTATGGGCCCCTAGGGAACCCTACAGATTTCGATGGAACCCTACGAGCCCCTCTGGAACCCTACAGAATACTCCAGGACCCGACAGCACTCTACAAGACCCTTAGCAACACAACGGAACCTCACTAAAACCCTATGGGCTCCTACAGAACACTGCAGGCGCCTACGGAACCCTACAGACCCCTACGGAACCCTACAGACACCTGCGGGCACTTACGGAACCCTGCAGGCCCCTACGGAACCCTACAGGTCCATACAGAACCCCACAGGGCCCTACGGAACTTTACCAGCCACTACGGAACTCTACGGGTCCCTACGGAACCCTGCAGAACCCTCTGGAACCTTACAGAATCCCACAGACTCCTACAGACTTCTGCGGGCACTTACTCAACCCTACAGGCCCCTACCT